>NW_026944222.1:1880176-1945520 GCF_033297405.1 Parathielavia appendiculata
TGGCTTGGAATCGAAGGATGTGGTAGCTGTAAAGTGTTGAACAGTCTTGGACACAGCGACATGCGACACGCCGAACGCGGCTGCCACGGTGCGTTGGCTAACCCCAGCTGCCACCGCACCGCAAATGGCTGCACATGCAGCAGGGCTCAATTCCTCGTGTTTCTTGCAACCAGCCGTCAAGATGCGGCCCAAATCGGTCAAATCGAGTGCCATTTGGGGAAGTTGTGGTGGTGTGAAAGTTCGAGGATGATAGTGGACGCGTCGAGGAGACGCGTAAAGTGGGTGGGGTGGTAACAGACTTTTGGAACCCCACTGTAATTATATACTGTACTGTATGCACACGTGTAGGGCCTGTAGTGGATCTCCACGTCCCAGACTGACCTGAGAAGCTTCTACCCATGCACACCAATCGCCAGCAGCTCGCGAGCTCTACACAGTAACCGCGTCCTGCGACTCGAACCTCAGATGGAAATTCGGGCGATCTTGACTACCATTAATTGCGCCCACATAGACGATTTGCCATGCAATAGCCCCAGGTGCTACAGAACGTTGGTTCTTCGCCTTTCGCTTTTCTTGCTCTGACCGAGGAAATGGAGGGCGCCGCAAGTCGCATCGTCGGGGTCCAGTAGTCGTTGCGGGTGGTCAAAGCCGACCAGAGCTCTTCTCCCCAATCAACATGTCGAGCGAAGGTTTCTTCGGCAATGGAGCCGATTTCCACCCGTATGCCCAGTCTCCCAAGTCCCGAAAAAGAAGTACTTAGTTCTGATCTCTACCCTTCCAGGTCATTCCTCGGAATCCTCATCGGGTGCGGCGCTCTGTAAGTGTCTGTGTAGTCCACGAATCCTTTCGCCTACTGACCGAAACTAGATCCGTATTCTCCTTGCTGTATTTCAACCGCGTATTCGCTTCCATCGTATCCTGGGGAATCAGAACATACACATGGCACCAGTACGGCGTCTACATCGACATCCAGGCTCTCCAGATCTCGCTGCTCGCTGGCCGCATATTCTTCACGGGCCTTCGATACCATGGCAACAACGAGACCATTTTGGTGCAGAACGGACACATTACATGGGCCTACTGGCTGCGAAGGGTGCGTGAGGTCAATATTCGAAACGGGAAGGGAGTGGAGCAGGGCGCCGATACTGCCACACGAGACTTCTCTTCAAAGCTTCCATGCAGGATCAAGGTGTCTCTCAGGGGTTTGGAATGGTTTGTTTACAACCGAAGTCCCGCCTACGACTCGGTTCTCTCCGGCCTTACAGCTTCCGCAGAGGCCGTTCCCGGACCCGAGGTGAATACTGGGCACACTGGTCCAGGTACCACAGCGCCGGATCCTCCGGCCCAGCTGAGACGAAGGCGGTCGGGTCGACAAGAAACCCCAAGGAGCTCGTCGCCCGCGCGCATTTCCGTCATGACTGAGAAGCCGGGCACCGCTCGGAAGAACGACTCCAGCAGTCACGCTGACACAAGCCGCACCTCCAATCCCGACTTGTCCACTTCCGACCACGACAGGGACCCACATGTGAGTGCCCCAGACGGCAACGCCGATCTCCCATTGTTTCTGCAACTCCTGCCGATTCACTTGGAATCTGATCGGGCGGCCCTGGTGATGGGAAACGAGAATACGAAGGCCATCCTCATTGTCAAGGCAAGCTCCTTGTCAGGCGAAATCGATGCTTTCGACACCGAGACTATTGACCCTTATCGGCAGTATTTCCGATTCAAGTTCAAAAAACCGGTGATTGAAATGAAAGAGAACATGGACTTCAGAGAGGAGCAAGCCGACCGAGCCATTCGAGACAAACAGGCTGCTCAGGGGTCGCTATTCACCCCCAAACGATCCTTTCTGCATTGGCAAAGGCGCAGGCTCCGGGAAGGTCTTAGGAACATGATTCCATTCTGGAGCAGATCGGTCGAGTCGCTTTCTCCCTCTGCCAGAGCAATTGGAACGGCTACTAGTCAAGTACCCGGGGCAGGCCAATGGCAAGGTCTCTCACGGTATCTATCCAATGACGCTGAAGATCAGAAATCCCGGTGGGCTTCGTGCGAATACGCTGCGGTTCCAACACTCCTAGACAGTCCTGAAGCATCTTTGACGATATTCTGGGATGTGCCAGCCAAGGTTGGACCCGTTTCCGCATCCTCACAGGAGAAAATCCCGGGGCGAGCACCTAATATCAATGGTGCCGAGCCCCCTGCATGGGCTATCAGCCTGTCCATTAACGGGGGCTCCATCAATTACGGCCCCTGGGCTGACAGAAACCGGGCGGATCTTCAACGTACCTTCGTCCCGAGCCTCTGCAAGGACGCAGTCCCGGCCCACCCTTTGGCCCCAGGTGCATCTCGGGTTCCTACTGAGTTCAAGTTCTATGTAGAGATTACGGATGAGACCACCATCCGCCTTCCCGTGAGAGAGGCGTCGAAGAACTGGAGATGGAAAGGCAAAGAACCCAGTCCGAAGAAGCCGCAGAGCAGTGACACGCGCAAGGCTCGTCGATCTAAGAAATCAGATGGGCCAGCAGACCTTCATCAGCGGCCTTTCGGGTGGCTCGACCTCAAGGTCCCTGCCAACGCAACCGTGTCGTACTCGATGGACATGGTGGCCGGCGCTTCCGGCTACACCAACACACTAGATGTCGATTTTCCTACCACAGAGATCTCGAGCAGCATCAACCATGAGGTTCTGTTACGATCCGGACGCCAGAGGATATCCTGCAATCTGTCCACACCGTTACGCTGGAATGCCCTCCGCCAATGGTACTTCAATATCAACAGCGAGGATTTGGAGCTTTTCATCTTGCGGGACCATGTCTTCCTCTTGATTGATCTAGTGGATGACTGGACCAGTGGCCCCTCGCCGGACTACTTGATTTTCACCCCCTTCAAATACCATCTCAACCTGCAGCTGCAGAGCGTCCAGCTCTTCTTGAACCTCAACGACGCGAACATCGTCAACAACCCAACCGAATTGGAAGACAACACGTATCTCATCATTTCCAGTCCGCTGCTAAAGTCCGAGACGTGCATTCCCGTCGACAAGTACAGGCCCAACGAAAATGCCATCCCCTTCGACATTCGTGCTGACACTGCGGCGGTCGACCTTCACGTGCCTCGGTGGAACACACAAGCGCAGTTTGTCGCATCCAGAGAGGTTGGCCGGCTGGAAAACCTGGTCATTGACGGTGCTTATCATTACCATTCGACGACTTCGCTCGCAAACACCGACACTCTGGTCCTGAAGGTCAGCGGCCAGTCGCCAACGGCGCGCCTTCATGGCTTCACCATCCGCCACTTTCTCATGCTCAAGGACAATTATCTCGGCGATCATATTCACTTCAGGACACTGGAGGAATACCAAGACATGCTACGTCTGAAGGAGAGCGACCCGGACGCCGAGCTTGCCAGCAAGCCGCCGCCTAGGAAGTCGAACGACTTGGATGTCATATTGAGTATCCGAGCAGATGATCCAAAGGTCCTGCTCCCAGCCGGCCTATATTCCTCCCAGCGCCACATACAGATCGACGCCGCAAGCTTGTGTCTCGACCTACGCTTCACCAACTACTACATGGATATGGATCTGGTAGTGGCCCCGCTGAATCTTTCGTTGGAAAATTCGGAGTCCGGCACAGACACCCCGATGAGTGCGACATCAAGCACGCAGATGTTTATCGATGGACTGCATGTTTATGGGCATCGCCTCTTTGGTCTCCCTCCGGTCGAACCCACCTACATGTGTAACTGGGACCTTTCGCTGGGGGCTCTTACTGGCGAGTGTACCACCGAGTTCTTGATGGCCCTGGTCAGCGCAGGGGAGGCATTCGCATTCACATTTGACGACGACGAAAATGCCCTGATACCGTTCTCGTCCATTGTGGTTCACGATGTCACTTTCCTTCGGGTCTTCGTGCAGTCAGTCCGCCTCTGGCTTCATGTTGAAGACGCTGCCTTTCTATTCTCTACGGGGACAATCGATATTAACTACAACGACTGGGCGCGGTCACATTATTCCCGGAGAGCCAGCATCAACATCCCGGATATTAAGCTGTCCTGTCTCAACGCAGAGTTAGCCACAAGACACAAAGTTCGTTCACAGCATGCTGTGGAGGCGGACGCGCTTGTTGAAACAAGCGTGCGGGTAGCCATAATTGGGCGGAAAGCACACTTTTCCAAGGAAAGGAAGCTCCAGCAGGGCCTTGTGCGCAAACACGACCAACGGACACAGAGAACCCCGTTTCTCGTTGTCCCGGGCCTTGTGGAGGACGACTCAATCCCAGATCTTTTCGACCCTCCTGCACAGAGTGTCCCGCGGGTTCCCATGCCGGTCGGCTTAGAAGATGTAGGGAACGATAGAGCGTCGCTGCGCTCGAAGGCGAGCTCGAAACGATCACGGCGCCTGCGCCAAAAGTCCTCGTTCTTGTCTCTTGCTAGTTCGGCACCAAGAAGTGTACTCGAGCCTCCCCAATCAAGGCGGTCGAGCGGGGAGGAAAAGCTCCCGGAACGGTTCAATTACCAATCTCCGCTGAGTGCTCGATTTGACGAGAAAGGCAACGCGTCCATGCATGGGCGCGAGCTCTCTCCCTCCACTCGCCATTCCGCCTTCTACAGCATGCCTGGCGATCCTGGTGAGCAGCATGATCCCACCCACAACACCGTGGCTTTCTCGAGCCAATATTTCGCACCATACTTTCCGCTTGAGAATATCAGACCGAGCCATGGGGAAGCAATGGTGCAGAGCGTCGAAATGGACAATGAAGACTCGACGGGCTTCGACTCGGTCACGTTTGATCTGGAAGATGTTGACCCGAGCCTTTTTAGCGAAGAGTTAGCCTATTCGAGTATTCTGCTCGAGCTGCCTTCGGGTTTGACAGCGTTCTGCAACCCTACCTCTTTACGATATGTTGCGAGCCTTCTCTCGTCCCTACAGCACACCGAACCCGAGTCCGTTCTGGACTCATTGCAGATCGACTCGATGAAAGCGATTTTCGATGCACAAAAGGACCAGACAGTGAAGGGGCGAGTCAACGACGTGTTGGTCAGGCTCCCACACGTCAACTTCCGTCTCATCAGTTTCCCTGAAAGGGACTCTATGGAGCAAGCGGATGATGAGCAAGATCAATACGATGTCACGTTCTCCGGGCTCTCCTTCACATCACGGTCTCACGCCACTTGGCAGGACGCCTTTGAGCCGCAATCGAGAAGCGTTCGTCATTCGTTTCACCTGAGACTGGGCTCGGCGGAAGTGTCAGCTACCGAGAGACTCCGCGGGATGCAGAGCACTCAGGCAGCTGCTCTTGTCCGACTTGAGAGTGTCTTGGCTTCTATGGGTACCAAGGACGTCATATACTGTGATGCAGAAATTGGCGGCATCCACTGCAGCACATCCTCAGGAAAAGTTGACTATCTGGCATCTTTGGCCCATAGAGCCGGCGTCCTGGGATCCGAGGTTGGAAGGATGTTCTCCGAGGCGTCATCGCGAGAAAAAATGGCTGTGCGAAGTTTGGTACACCGCCTTGTTACCACGGGCGAACGGACTCCGGATCCGTCCTTTTTGATACGGCCTTCTGCTGTGCTTCGTTCTGCTCGCCAACATTTACGGACGTTCGACTCATGGAAGCTAGCCATGCGGCTCCGCCAACTGTGGGTGATGTTGGCTCCGGATGCAGGAGAGTGGCTCAAGCTTGATTGTCTTGCACCTCCTTCAGCCCCAACAGCGGCGTTGAGGCGGGAAGTTGTCACAGCATTTCAAAGGTGGCGGAGCTGGGACCTGGGCAATCTTGACGAGAGCGTGCTCCTGAATATGATATTCGGACCGGCAGATGTCGGCCCCAAAGTCTCATCTCAGGACAGGCCGACGCTCGCTGTGCTGAAGGTCAAGCAGATTCAGCTCGCTCTGAATCCGGGACCGAAGCAAAATGCGGTCACTTTGGTGGATCTCGTCACACGACTCGAGAACAGTCCAGCCACGTCTGGCGAGCAAGGTGACGGCATCGGCGGGGTGGTGGGCGGCCCATTGACTACCTTAAAAGTCTCGTGTGAGGATGCTGCCATCAGCATGAACTGGGAGCTGTGTGAGCTAGCAGAAAGTATCCTGAGGCTAACCAAAACCATGCAATCGCGGGCATCTGTTCGAGTCCCCGGCGAGCCACAACCGTCCAGCCGCTCGTCCACCAGGCAGCCATCATCGCAGGGCAGCCTGCATTGTGTTCTATTGCTCGGACACGGCTCGCTGGCGTTGGAGGCTATCAATCTCTACTCGGCGTCAGTCAGCAACGGAGCGCAGGCGTCGATTCTCATCAGGAAGGGTGCGGACAAAACCATGGACACAAACCTGATTCTCAGCTGCGAGTCGGTTACCTCGAGTCTCCGACACCACCACCAGATACTGGTAAAATTGACCATGGAAAAGCCCAGCGTGTTTGTGTCTCACGAGTTGCGGCCCCGCCAGACCACTGACTGTCATACCCTCAAAATAGCGGCAAGCAACGAAAATCTCAGTCTTGTTGTTAGGCAGGACCCTGTCACCTTGGCCGAGGTCCTCGACCTCCTAGTCCGGGACGAGGTTGCCCAATTATACAAGCTGAAAACACAAGTCTCTTCGCCTCGATCTCCCTCATCTTCCAAGAAGATCAGTGATCGATTGTCTGCCTTCAGGGTCAACGTGGCCCTGTTTATGGATCGATATATTCTCAGCCTGCCTCTGCTGCCTTCGGTCATCTACACAGTCCACGGGACTGTTTCCAGGGCGGCGATGGCAGCAAATTTTGGCCGAGAAATCATCTTCGACTTCGACATCAAGGAAAACTCACATGACGTGCAAGTCAAAGTAAACAACATCTCTCGAAGCATTTCCCTCCTCCAGATACCGCCCACCAACGGGCGGGTCAGAAGCCATATGGAATCAGGGGAGCATTCCATCAGCGTCTTTGCATCCGTCGAGTTGGTGCAATTGGACGCCTCGGCCGTGTACAGCCTCATGTCGGCCCTAAACCGCCCCGAGATTTCGAATGTTATCAATGAGCTGCAGCAGCAGGTCAAAATCATCCAGGGACACCTCGGCGAGATCACTGGGGAAGCACCCAAGACAGTCGCGAAGGCGACGGAGAAGTCGACAGCCCTGGTCTACTCGGCTCATCTAACCTATGCCGGTCTTGAGGTGTTTGGGAACAGCCCATTGAAGTCTGAAGCTGGACCCTTGGCGCACATCTCGTTCGCGCTCGGCAGCGTTCACCTCGGCATTTCCAACCGGGTGGAACAACATGGTCCGATGCTGACCTACCCGGAGGTCAACGTCGATCTGCGTCGCATTGCGTTTGAGATCCAGAGGGGCAGCCCCGAAGCCATGAAGTCGTGTGGCAATGTAGCCTTCGGCGCCTTGATTTCAGCCTCGTCGTGTGCCGGCGATGACGGCAAGGACAAGAGATTCTTCCACGTCAAGAGCGACGCGTTCGAGGTGAACCTCTCTCCTGATACCATTTCTACCGTGGTGGACGTCCTGGGTTATATGGGCAACAAGATCAAGGATCTCGACACTTCCCGAGAGCTCGAATATCTCCGGAAGCTAAGGCAGTCCAAGCCACGCATTGCCATCAACGATGCGGAAACAGAGGAGGAGAGCGATATTATCGACACCTTCCTGTCCTCCATCACTTACAGTTGTGAGATCTGCAATATTCAGTTGGCCTGGCTGGTCAATAAGGCCGTCGAGGAGCCGGCCCCTGGCAAGGAGGATCTTGTTCTCTCCCTGCAGAGGATCGAGCTCGGCACGCGCACCAGGAATTCGGCGAGGCTCACCATTGAGGGCCTACGGCTTCAGATGGTCAGCCTATCGCACGACAAGTCTACCCGGTCGCCCAATTCTGCACTGCTTCCCGAGATTGTTTTCAACGTCGCCTATGTGTCCACTGCCGACGCCCGCCGTCTTGCGTTCCAGGCAGTAGGGAAGTCGCTTGACCTACGGCTGACTTCGGGCTTCATTATCCCCGCTGCTCATCTGAACGACTCCATCAGCCTGTCATACAAGAATATTCAGCAGGCTTCCCAGAAGTGGAATCCGGCTGTCTCAAGCCCACAGCCAGCAACGGCAGCACCGTCGGAAGAAGCGCCACGGAAAAACATCCTCGGCGGAAAGAGACTCGAGTCTCTGCTCATCGACGCGGACTTTGCCGGAGCCGTTGTCCACCTAACAGGCAAGAAGGCCCCTGCGGACCTCATCTCGGCCACAAAATCAGCCCGGCCAACGAGCTTTGGAGAACAGGTGCAGCCTGGTCCAGACGAAGAGATGAGCAGCACAACGCTGAAGTCGCCGGGCCTGGCCTTGAAGGTGGAATTCAGAGATGACGGGAGGGATGATCCGTCGCTGCATGCAGAGGTCAAAATTGATGCCTCCAACAACACCCTGTATCCGTCCTTGGTCCCTCTGGTCATGGATATCAGCAACAGTGTCAAGAAGGTAGTAAGCAGCCGTGATCGCGAGGATCACAAGCCTGCTGTGCAGGCCCGAGAGGTTGTGGCCAAGGTCAAGCTCCCCGAGGAGGACAGTATCCTTACTGCTGATCCGACAGCCGTGCTGGGCCGGATGAAGCTCAACCTTGGACTGCGCATTTGCAAGCAAGAGTTCTCGCTGAGCTGCCAGCCTATTGCGCGAGTAACGGCCACGGCCAGCTTCGAGGACGTTTACTTCACTGTCAACACTGTTCGCTCCATGGAACAGGGCAACTTCTTCGCCATCTCGGGCGTCTTCACGAACCTGCAAGCCTCGGTGCAGCACGTATACTCGAGGGAGTCTACCGGCATCTTCAAGGTTCAGTCCATTGTTCTCTCGTTCTTGAACAGCAAGCACCTCAGCGGCACCAGCGGCGTGTCGGCCATTCTCAAGGTTAGCCCCATGGAGGTGTCGGTCAACGCGAAGCAGCTCCAGGATTTCATGCTCTTCGGCGAGATTTGGCTCCCGCACAAGGCCGCAGATCCGTCAGCAGGCCCGGTGGCAAAGCTGGTCACGGAAACTTCTCAAGGCCACCTTGTGCAGCGCTACCAACAGGTTGCTGCGACCGCGGCTTTTCCCTGGACAGCCAGCATCTCCATCTCGGCGCTCAAGATCGTCGTGGACCTCGGCCAGGCGCTAGGCAAGTCGACATTCTCCATCAACGACTTTTGGACGTCGTCAAAAAAGACGTCAGACTGGGAGCAAAACCTGTGTCTCGGCTTCAGTATGATTGGGATTGAGAGCACGGGTAGAATGAGCGGCTTCGTCGCTCTTGAAAAATTCAAGCTGCGCACAAGCATAGAGTGGCCCGACCGGGAGCGGGCTCTCAACGAGACGCCTCTGATTCAAGCGTCGGTTGGCTTCAACCAGTTCAGAGTGAAGGCCGCATTTGACTACCAGGCCTTTCTCGTTGCCGACATCACGTCTCTCGAGTTCCTCATGTACAATGTCCGGCGAAGCCGAGAGGGGAGCGGAGACAGACTGGTGGCTATCCTTGATGGTGAGGCGGTCCAGGCGTTTGGCACGGCGACGTCTGCTTCCCAGGGCGTCGCCATGTATCAAGCCTTCCAACGGCTGATGCAGGAACGCAAGGCGAACTTTGAGACGTCACTCAAGGAGATTGAACGGTACATGCAGCGAAGGTCTGTCGCGGCCCCTGCGGGCGTGATGCATCGGCTCAGCATTCCCAAGCCGACGCCCGGCGACGAAGGGGTCCTCAAATCAACCATCTCGCTCGACACAGACGTCGTGGTCACCCTCAAGGCTCTCAATCTGGGCGTCTTCCCCAACACCTTTTCGGACCATCAAGTGTTCAAGATGGAAGCGCTCAACGCTCAAGCCCGCTTTGCCGCCTCGGTCCAAGACGACGGCCGCATTCACAGCATCCTTGGCCTCACTCTTGGCCAGCTGCGCATAGGACTTGCCGGCGTCCGGGTAGGGGCCGGCCCGTCCAAGACGGTCAACGAGCTCTCGGTTGAAGACGTGGTGCAGAGCGCAACGGGCTCGCGCGGCGGCACCATCCTCAAGGTGCCCCAAGTTGAGGCCGTTATGCAGACGTGGCAGCGGCCCGAGTCGAAACGCATCGACTACATCTTCAAGAGCGCGTTTGAGGGCAAGGTCGAGGTCGGCTGGAACTACAGCCGCATCAGCTACATCCGCGGCATGTGGGCCAACCACGTCAAGACGCTTGCCCAGACCTGGGGCAGGGAGCTGCCCAATGTGACGGCCATTAGAGTGACCGGGGCTCTCCCACCCGAAATCGCTAGCAGCAGCACCACCGCCAACACCACCTCATCAGCAGCAGCAACAACAACAGCCGCGACAACCTCCTCCCTTGACGACGACGACAACAACGACAAGGGAAAGCAACGACAGCAACGACAACAACAACAACAAAAGGCTGGAGGACAGACGACGACGACAGCGAGCAACAAGATCACGGCCGAGGTGAAGGTGCCGCAGTCGAGGTACGAGTACGTGGCGCTCGAGCCGCCCGTCATCGAGACGCCGCAGCTGCGCGACATGGGCGAGGCGACGCCGCCGCTCGAATGGATCGGCCTGAACCGGGACCGGCTGCCGAACCTGACGCACCAGATTGTCATTGTGGCTCTGCTGGAGCTGGCCGGGGAGGTGGAGGATGCGTATGGGAGGATTTTGGGAAGTAGTTGATTCCTTTTCAGCCCTGTTTTTATGACTTTCTACTTTCCTTATTATGCGGTTGCATGG
This sequence comes from Parathielavia appendiculata, assembly GCF_033297405.1. NCBI lineage: Eukaryota > Fungi > Ascomycota > Sordariomycetes > Sordariales > Chaetomiaceae > Parathielavia > Parathielavia appendiculata. The sequence continues at coordinate 1,890,888 of NW_026944222.1, forward strand.
TCGGGTGGGTTCTGTTTAGAGTTGGTATATGCATAAGAAGGCGTGGGAGAGAGGGTTGTCTCGTTTTGGAATTGGTCTGCCGCGGTATAGATAAATGGGGAATGCGAAGAGGGCTATGGATCAAGTGAATTTTCACCGGTATCCACTTCGGTTTCTGTTTGCCTAGTCGTGAAATGTTTACCGCGTGTTCAAAGAAGCAGAGAGACCATCATGCTGAAGTACACCAGGAAATTTTGAAAACTTAGCCGAGGAGACGTGACCAGGGCTGGCTTTTGCAGAAAGCCTGATTGCTGCGGTAGCACTATGCGTGCATTCATATACTCCAAGTTGATTGCTCGAGCTCCTATCTATATCTAGTCTAGAAGGGGTGAAGGAAGAAGCAAATGAGGGCTAATTCAGGAAGCAACTTAAGGAAGAGCTGGATGTGAAGGGAGAGCGCTCAGAAGGCAATTCGCTTATCTGTCGGATGTCCAGCCACCACCATATTTACAGCAGCGTGCTCAGACGCTAGTCTCTAAAGTAACCCAAGGAGTTTTAACTCGTTGTATCTCGAGTCGTTTATTATTCACTTGTCTCCGCCCCCACAGCGGGATACCCTGAGCAGCTTGTTAGTAAGGGGTTATCTCCCAGGGCCAGGGGAAAACTTACACCACGAACACACTGCAATGATGCAGTACAAGCAAATAAGCAACATCCCCTCGAGCCAATGGCTTTTGCCGTCGGCAATGAGATAGTTCACCAGCAGCACGGCCACAAAGAGCACAGCGACCTGGAACGGATCAAAGCTCAGCGCCATCTCGTCCATGCCCATGCCCCACCCGATGATAACGAGCAGGGGGATGAGGAACAGGGCGACCTGCATGCTCGAACCGACAGCGACGCCGATCGCCAGGTCCATCTTGTCCTTGATGGCGACCGTGACGGCCGTGAAGTGCTCGGCGGCATTGCCGACAATGGGCAGGAGGATCAGGCCGACAAACTCCTCGGATACCGTGCCGCCGGCAGTGACGGCGCTGATGCCGTCGACCATGAACTCGGCGCACAACGCGACAATAACGGTGGAGATTGTCAGGGTGGCGATGGCGACGGCGAAGTGAAGCTGCGGCTCCTCACCGTCCTCTTCGTCGGCTTCGTCCTGGAGGCCCTTGCGCGGTGGCGTGGTCAGCATGCTGCGCAACTTCTCGTTGTCGGTCGTGCTCGAGGGGAGGCCATGGCCGCCGATGACGCCAGCGGGTGCCACGAAGCCCTGGGCAATGGCGCCTTCTTTGAGGTCCTGGCTGCGGAAGGGTTTGGCCTCGACCTTTCGGCTTTCTTGGGCGAAGACGGTGGAGTGAGTTTTGAGCTGGAAGAAGAGATAGCCACCGTAGACAATCAGGAGGATGACTGAGGTGCCGCGGGAGAGCTTGGCTACGTCGGATTGCGGCGTCTTGCTCGCAATGTCGAAGACGGTTGGGACGATGACGGCTGCTACGGCCAGGGCGAGAAGACTGGCGGCTGTTTGAGCCACGGTGGTGTTGAAGTATTGCTCCTGCCGGCGGAGCCCGCCGAAGAAGAAACACATGCCCAAAACGAGGAGCAGGTTGGAGACTGTCCAACAAATGTCAGTCGTTTCATGCCTATTGAAGGTGACTCGAGAGTGATTCGGGAGCAAAGAGTGCCGCTTTTGGGGCAAGGCGACTTCCATAACTCCCGAAATATCTCGAAACAGACAAAAGAGAGCGCGAGTTTGACTTACGGATACTGCCGATGAGAGAGGTTTGGACAATGACAACCTCCTTGTGCGCCAAGGCGATGATGGCGACGATCAGTTCGACGGCGTTGCTGGCTGAGTCAATATTGCCTCGTGAGGGAGGCTGGCAAAGACATACCCAAAAGTGGCATTCAACAGCCCACCCATCGTCTCGCCGGTCCGCAGGGCAATCTCCTCGGTTGCAAAGCCAAGCATGGCAGCCAAGGGTACAATGGCTATAAAGTTGACAACGAACACAACGACGCCGCTCACCGAGGGCACGTAGTTGAGGGCGATACCGGCCGGAGCGGCAAGCAGCAGGACGTTGATCCACGAGTTGAACAGGGTGCGCTCAATCTGGTTGCGGACTGTAAAGGGTTCCTTCGGGGTGAGGTGCTTGAAGAAGGTGCGCGACTTCTTGGGCTTCTCGGTGTTTTGGGATTGCTCGGCAGCAGCATCTGGTGGGTTTTCTCTGCCCCCCGAGGTTCTGCGGCGCAGGACGCCTTGGATGACGGTGGCTGGCTCTGTCTCGATGCCACGTGCCTGGGCGCCAACATCGGCATTGGAAGGCCGAAGCTCGGCCCTGGACTCTCCAGCTTCTGGCCGGTTGGCGGGAGGTTCCTGGCTCTGGCTCCAGGAAGACCTGGGGGGATGGGGCTCGGTGTTGGTTGGAGCGAGTGGCTGGCCTTCGAGTTGGTTGCCGGCGGGCCATGTCTGACTTTGAGGCAACGACTCGCTTCTCCTGCTGCGGCTGCGCGGGAAGATGCTGAACAAGGATTCGCGGCTGGCCTCTCTGAATGCTGCCATCCTGGTGTGGTATGTGTTGTCTGTTCTGGATTAGCGTTGGGAACAAGCAACTTGTAGTGGTACCAGTCAGGTAGCTGACCGCCCTTACATGACGACATTGTGAACAAGGTGCGGTAACTGGACTGCAGGTCAGCGGACCATAAATCCAATGCAAGCTTCAGAAGAATAGTTAAACTTTTGTGACCTACCGACAACTCCGTTGAATGATCTAAATCGGTCTTTGGCAATTGCCTGGCCCAGCGAGGACCAATTGTGATTGTGTCGCTGTTCGCTCCTGGGATGACGACCAGAGTTCCTGACAACGGGTAAGGTATCGCAGATGTTCAAAGTCCGCTGCGATGTGTGAACTTTCAAGAAGGACGGTTGGTGGTGCTGTATACAGTATGCACTCCAGGACCCGACAAATTCGGGCTTGCAGCTGGGGCGCACTGGCACTGGGCAGTGGATTTCCAATCCACAGTTCACAAATAACCAGATACCAAAGTACGGTAACTGATCTTTCAATGCATTGAAAAAAGGGGCAAACGCAAAGGCCGCAGTTTGAGAGTTGTGTTAAATTTGCGAAAATGCCTTCGCTGACGGATGAAACAGGGAGAGAGACCATCGGCTCTTCAACAGAGCCACTTTTCCACCCGTGCTCTGAGATTACGTACTTGTCTTGTTGGCCGTAGCGTTGATCTCGATTTTCCAAGCTCTTGCCCCCGCTGCTTTCCGTCACCATCATTTGTTGTCTTCTGAAACCAATGACGCCAAGCAGGGATGATGAATCAAGCCTTTGCCAAGTATGCTTGGGTTGCTTGACTGCTCCACAACCGGACTGCGCCAAGCCAGGGCGGCAATGCTTGGTTTAACCCGACAGCCTGATCATTAGCGTCATATGGCGCCCAGAAGCAGGAACCTGACACCAGTCTCTGACCCGAGGAGATGCACATAGTTTTTAGATGCCTCTGACAAGTGCCTTGTCTCGCCAGCGACATTTCAATAAGCTACACGTTAATTGGCATAAGGTGACATTTCCCAGTGGTATCGAGGTTCTGGACGCTACATGTCTGACGTTGTCTTCATACAACAACGATATGAAAGACGGGAGCCCTGGACACTTCCAAGATGAAAGCAGCCTCCTCCCTATCGATTTCCATCAGCCTTGACATCGGCGCCCACCCAAGCCGTCTCCTTCTTATCCTTTTCCTTCTCCTGTGCCCCACCCCTCAAACCTCCCCATATCCCCTCATACTGCACGCTCCCCCTCCTCAACAACTGACTCGCCGACATGAAGGCGGGGCTGGGACTCGCCGCCCTGGGATTAACCCCATGCCCGACCACTGACGTTCCCATCTCCCCGGTCCCGGCCGCCGCCGACGTAGCCGGAGCAGCAGCCGAAGCAGCCAGCACATTAGGCGGCAAGCCTAGAACGGGAATATTCGCCTCTGGCAGCGCAACGGCTTCACCAGCAGCAGAAGTAGCAGCAGAAAAGGCAGGCGTCATGGCCGCCCCGCCGGCGCTCGTTGTCGCCGGCGCAGCCGTCTTGAGCTCCCTGTAGAACGCCTCGAGCGCGTGCGCGTCCCGACAGAACGCCTCTAACTCGTCCTTGATCCACTCGGGCTCCTGCGCCGTCCACGTCGACCACGCTGCCGTTCCTCCCCCAGCCCCGCTAGAAGCAGCAGCACCTGGTGCTGTTGAGGGCGGGCCTGGTTTGAGTAATTGTTGGCCTTGGCCTGGCATGTTCGAGGTGCTGCTATTTGGCGCCGACACGGCGGCGGGGCGGACGACCGGGGAGAGCAGGGATGAGGTTGCGGTGGTTGGTTTTAAAGCCGGGGATGAGACGGGTGTTGAGCCGCGGACGCCGTAGGCCGCGTTGTAGGAGCCTGGCGTGACGACATGGACGGTGCCGCCGCCCGACAACGTGCTGCCAGCTAGTGGTGGCGGTGGTCCCTGCTGCTGCTGCTGCTCGCCGCGGTTTTCCTTTTGCATTTCCCGCTCCCGTGCCGCCGCAGCACGGCTGCTGTACTGGCGGTTGGCCAGGATTAGAAGGTCGCCGTCATCGGTGATTTCGGCGAGGATCGAGCCTGACCGGTGAATGTACTGCATGTACTTGAAATCGGGCTTGCCCCACGAGTAAGACACGTCCACATTACCGGGAAAGTTGGACGCGGCCTCCATGTCAAGGACAAAGTCGAATTTGCGGAGGATCGCCTTCTGGTAGAAATGACGCCCCGGCTGTGCCTGTGGCGCGAATGAGGTTGGGTCGTAGTAGGTGAGAGGTGACTGATCTGGAGGCGGGGCGGCCAGCTTGATCACGTACGGCCGCCGAAATGGGTTGATTTCGCTGATGGCGCACGCCTCGGCAATAGGCACCTCGACAAGCCGAAGCCCGTATTGAGCTGCCTCGCGCCCCCAGTTCTCGATGGCGTCTTCCACTAGCTTCGCCGTCACGTTCATCCAGTCGACGCGGATGTGATAACAGTTGTCTGGATTATGCAGCCTGTCGTAATGCAGTTCCACGATCTCAGGGCGATACGACCGCCTCCTGTGGTCCACATCGTACTTGATGACCCTGCTGAGCATCACTTTCGGCTTCTTCCCTCCGGTTGGTGCATGTGGCGCCGTTGGCGTTGTCGAGCCCGACGTTGACGAGCTCTCTTCGTTGATCGACATTGGCCGGGGAAAGGTTGAACGTCCCTCTCGCGGAGCCTGCTCCCCCATCGGCGTTGAAGGCACCGACCCCTGACCGCGTTTGCTGTTAAACCAGCCGGGTGGGTGCGGCTTCGCATACTCGCTGCTAATCTGGTAAAAGTACTGTCCGTCTCGGAACGGGTGTCGTTTCTCGACATGGACAAACAAGCCGTCCCGCTTCCCATCTTTGTCCTTCTCGTCGGGACACATGAGCCGGTTGCCCAGAGCCTCGGCCTCTTCGCGGTCTTCCAGGTCATCAAAATTGTCCAGCAGCCAGCTCGTCATATCCGAGCCGATGAAGCAGTTGTAATGCAGCCGGAAGTGCCATCGGCGGTTCTGCATTCGCACGCCTCCACTCTCCACCGGCTGCTGGATAGCTTCGGCGAGCGCCGCCAGATTGATGTTTTTTTTGGAGAACGGCTCCCGGCTCCTCACGAGCTGTCCTCTGCGGTCGACTCCCTCCAAGAGAGGCAGGGTCTCGAGCTCGGCGGCAATGACCACCGAGGCGTCCTCCGTTTTGTAGACGATGTCTAGCGGGTTCACGTCTTTCTTCCTGCGAGGTCCTGAGCCCTGCAGCCGCCCTTCGTTCGGAGGAATATAGCGATGTCTCTGCCACGCTTGGGCTAGTTTCCTGATGCCCTCGATGCGAATCTCTTCTTCATTGTCACCGTTCTCAGTCCCCGGAACAGAGGAGCGCCGGCCCGTCATGGGAATCAAGACAAACCTGGCACGCCAGAACCGGAGATGCTCTGTCAGCTCGTCGTTGTGTCCTGCGACATATGCATCAATGTAATTCCAGTTCCTCTCATCTTTCCGCGGGACGGGATCAAACTCGCTCGTCCTGTACCCGACATCCAGCAGCGTCCGGATCGCCGGCTTGTACAATGTCGGCTCGCTGAAGGATTCTGGCATCGAGTCCGTCGGCTTTCGAACGAAGATATTAACTTCCACCTCGCTACCGTTGACGCATGAAAGCTGGTGTATCGTGTTGCCGACCGACATGAATATACTCGTCCCGTCCTCCATTAAGTGGTCTCTCGAGAAAATGTCGGCAACTTTGACCTGTTTCTGGCCGAGAGCCTTTGCGACAGCCGGGCCAACGACAATCTGGAACCCCTGTGAGAACCGTAGACTAACCAGCTCCCGCAGCAATTCGTCGCGGGACCTCGGTTCCTCCAACAGCTCCTCGTCAAGATTCTGAGACACATTGTAAGGCTGGCGCTCGTACTCGGCTTCAAACTGCGCTTTGGACGGGAAGTACTCGGACGTCAACGGCACGGCGGCCGGCGAACACAGGCTCTTCCACTTCATAACCCTCATTTCCTGGGGCCTAGGAAAAACGTGTTGCCAACGGCTGTACAGCATGGCCATGTCAACATCATTGGGGTCCGGGTTCGAAGGGTTGAGCAAAGTCAACCATGGCGAGAGAGCCGTCTTCGGTGACAAAGTAGACGGCAGTTCCGGTATGGCTCCCGCGAGCAGCTTGGAGTTGTAAAGCTTCTTCTCGTCCTCTGCTCGGATGGCGTTCGAATACCGAAAGTCACGGTCCTGCCCAACAGGCTCTGGGCGGAGCGTGGCTGCGAGGGTCGAGCCAGACAGCATGCTGGCGGCAGACTCGCTTGCTAGGTGATTGTTCCTTATGACAATGGGCCGGGTCGGCGTTTCGGGAGGAAACTGCGGCCCTGGTGCGAATGAAAACGGGGATGCAACTGGTTGCGAGAGGGTTGGAGTGGGAGTTCCTGACGCCAACCTATGAGACGAAGATGGTCGCTGAGCTCTCTTCGCCGGTGTCGCACGCAGGTCTTGTGAACTGCGGGACGGCGTCACAGTCTTAGAAGCGCCCACACTTTCCATGCTCACCTCAGCAGTAGCCGCCTTTGGAGCTGCAATACCGAAGCCCCGATTACCCAGGCTAATGTGGCGCATGAGCTTGGGCGTTTTCATGATCGACGACGACGTCTTGGCTTCCGGCTTCCTGGGCTCGAAGCTTGTACTCCTGCGAGGGCCTGACGGAACCTCGATTCTCTCCGAGTTTGGTCGATGAATCGGAGGAAAGTCCGCTAGGGGTTGTTGGATGGCTGTTGAGGGCCTCCGCTCTGAAAATGATGTCCCGAGAAGGTTAGTATCTTCCAAGATCTGCCGCCTAGGGGTCTCATCATGTTCACGGCCATGCCTCGGATAACTGGCACTCCGACGGGAGGGCAGACGCGCCTTGCAGTCGTCGTACTCTTGCAACTGCTTCCACAGGGATCGCTCTCCAAGTTTATTGTGTCTGTCCGGAGCAAACTTCTGAAAGCCAAAGACGTGGTCAAACAGGGTCTCTGGCACCCGCACATTTCGAACAAGGACATTGCCGTCGAGGTCAAAGTGTGGTTTGGAAATATGGCTTGCGAGGGCTGCCTTGGTGGGAAAGCAAGGGTCCATATGTAGTGGCTTGGTCTCGATCTCGTTCGTCTCCATGACGCTCCGCATCTGCAGGTCATACATGCGGCAACGGATGGGGAACTCGTCGCCAGACAGGGGTTGTGCGACATCTGAAACAGATAATGCAATCCCTTGATAAGACAATTCTTCTTCTGAGGCACCGGTCCAGTACGAGATATGAAGCCACTGCGGTATAGCGGACACCCACTGATCCTGGGAGGGGCCAGGGCCGGAAGCATCGGCATGACGGCTGTTGTCGGTCCTTTTGCTCGGCGAGTAAGAACCTGCAAGGCTGCTGTAGCTCCCAATCTGCAGAGCGTGCTGCTTTGGTGTGCTCCCCTGGCTGAAGTCTACCTTGTTTTTGCGCCGCGCAGGACCGGATGGATGCGGGTTGCGGTACCGAAAAAGTGGCACAGAATGAAGTGGCACCTTTGGAATGCAGATCAGGTCAATGCCGATGCCGTTGCCCACAAGCGCCTCGGTCGTGCGGCGCAGGGCGTCGTACTCGACTTCAAACACGCCAGCGCTGGGACTGATGATTGCGACAGAGACGCCAGTCCTAGTCAAATCCCGATCGATGTAATCATGAGCGTACAAGGACGAGGCCATGTTGATGGCTTCAAGAACGTTTCCGTGAATGGCTCGCGAGGGCTCAGCCTTTATCCTGTTCAGCAGCACCTCTTGATCGCCAGCATCATCGGAAGCGGCGGACGATGCCATGGCTTGCTGGTGATATGTGCTAATGTCTTTGCGGAAATAGTTAAACTCGCGCTTGAGCTGGTGCAGTATCTTGGTCCATTCTCCGCTGCCCATCTCGCTGACAACGACGCGGTAGAAGTCCTTGTAGGGACGGCGGTCTTCTGAGGTCTGAACGCCACTGTAGTAGTCATGGTGGACCGGAGCGCATGCCAACTCGGTGGAAATGCCGGTGTCATACTCGACGCGAGCGAATAAGACGATGGTCACAAGGTGCTTCACCTTCAAGGCGGCCCACTTCTTGAACAGGGCGGGGAGGAAGCCGTTGACAACCTTGTTGAATGTGATCTCGCCGGAGCCATCAGGGTCAAAGTCCCACATCTCACGGGCCATTTGGATGAAGAGCACGTAGCGAGCAGACTCGCTGCGGAAGATGGGCTTGGTGTCGCGGCCAAAGAAAGCGGACTGCACCTTGCGGCCGTCGACATAAACGGTGGTCACCTGGGCCTTGACGGTGCCTAGGAACAAGACCATCTGACCCTTGTAGACGGTCCTCTCGGCCAGCTCTCCGACGGCCATGCGCCACATGTCAGCTCTCGAGAGGTACTGGTCTTTGAAGCAAAGCTCGACATGGGACGCCTCTACGGCCGGGTTACTGGCGTCAATCTGCACCGCTTATTAGCATGACGCATGGGAGATGGGGGGGCGGGCCGGGGCGTACCGGAGTCAGAGTGACTTGGGTGCCTTTTTTCATGCCAAATGCGTCAGCAATGTGCTTTGCGACGTACACCTCGACGGAGGAGTAACGCGTCCTCAGTTCCTTGGGCATGCCCTTGGCGACGCAGATGTAGCGGCGTTCGGGGCAGGCTGCGGAACATCCATCCTTGCGGTCCTGCTTATGGTGCGAATTGTGCGTCGCTTTTTCCGAGTCGGCCTTCAAGACGTCGATAGCCACGAGGCTGCCCGGTTTGATGTCGCGGCCGATCAGGTCGAGGTTGAGAAGCACCTCGTCACGGGCAAACGACTCGTTGACGGTGACGGTCCATCTTCGCTCGGCGAGCAGGCGGGACGAGGCGCCATCGCGAATGGTGGAGTTGCTCGATGCAGTACCGGCGGGCGAATTCGAGTAGGGATGATGCTCGAGGGCGTGGTCATGGCTCGACTTGCTGGACTGGCGGAGATGGAAGGGCCAATTTGTTGGCCCCCTTGCTGACCCCGACGCAGCAGCCGATGAGGCATTGCGCGCAGACATTGAAATCGGTCATTAAGCCAAGTTCCATCGAACGGTCGAGCAATGGCTTTGAGGGGTCATAATGTGCGCGCTGCCAGAATTGGATGACAGAGGAAGTTCTGTTCTTGATGCTCATACTAGTATGGCTTTCGAAGAAAACTAGCTTAGGTCTGTTGAACTGAGTGGGTTCCTTGGCACCAAGATTCACGGACTGAGCACTGATGTTCAATGCGAGACTCTCTGTCAGCACAGATCCATCACAATGACACAGTTCCTGACATAGCGTCATATCATGGCACAATGTCTCTATATAAGGGGGTAATTCCCCTGGGAGGATTAGAGAGGACAATTTTCTGTTCCAAAACAAGAAAGGCACATTCTGAGGCTCCCTAACCCACTATCTTGATCCTTCATTTTGTGTGGTCACTCTGGAATCGTGACTCCAATTCAAGCTTCGTTTCATACCTCAATCTGTTCAATACCATTTGGTTGATCTAAGCTTACTTGAGCATGTAACTGTTGGCTGCCCAACAAGGTCTTCATGCGCGAGGCCTAATCGTCGCCCACTAGTTGTTCTATTCTCTAATAAGTATGTTGGGTAGAGTTTAGTTCTTTTACTCTCATTAGTTTACTTAGAGTGCATCTATACTTTGAATTAGCCCTTTCTTTATTACTAATCTTAACCAGGCTTAGTTTATCTGTCTTTATTAAGGCTATTAATTTATCAATTTCAATTAAAATAATAATTATTCTTCTTCTTCTTACACCGCTATGCCCTAGGGCTCGTCGGACTTTCTACTACTTATTACAAGGAGAACCATGCCTGTAAGGCTGGACTAAAAACCTTTGTCTACTCTATACTGGTCTGATATCCTGAATACATCTACTGTAGCGAAACGAAAGGCACATATATTTAACTAGGCTATCGAACTAGCCTAGTTCTAGCTATGCAGCTAGCCTATACTCTAGGAGCTTCCTAAAACATAGTAGCTACCTGATCACCTTCTTGGCAAGACTTTCCTCTTTGTTTCCCTACCTGTCGAGAACTCTATATAGATCTCTCTACGAGTATATCTCTATAGCCAGCTAGGTCCTTAGCTTTGGTAGTTAGCGCTACTATATAGCTAATTGTTCTACTATTTTCCTACCTAGCCGCATTCGCAGTAGGGAGTAGGTATTCGAGGCACTCTAATTCGGAAAAGGAAGTCTTTAAGGTCTATATGTCACGGCGATTGCGCCGCGCCTGTCAGGACCCATAGGTGAGGCTCGGCGTATAGGAAGCACGGGCCTCTATGAGTTGAAGATCCTGCACCCCGCTGCCGCGAGTTCTATTCGTAGCTCTTTAAGCTACGTCTTGACAATTAAGCCCGCCTATACCTGACGGAATAGAGCCTAGACTATAGCTCAGCCCAAATACAATTGTCATTGTATTATCCGCCTATCCCGCCGTGACATTACGTAGCTCTCACTTATTAGCCGATCATCTCTAACATGATAGCTACCTACCCGCAACTTTTTACGAACTCCAATAACGCGGCAGATTTAGCCGCGTACGTCAGGAAATATCTGGAGAGCTAAATACTATACCTAAGGAATATAGTCGGATACCTTGTAACGGTCCCAGGAGTATATTGCAACTAGCTGGTGACGACTCTACGAGTTTGTCTCGAATAGAAAGAGAAGAAGAAAAAGAGTGAAAGACTATGCAAGATATCTGCCGTCTTATACCTCCACATCCTTGGCCTGTGCGCTGATATCGAACAAGATAGAAGTCCACCGAATCTTGAGTGTTGGCCGAGAGTTTGCCGAGGCCTTCACGGGCCCAGCCCGTTACCTACCTAGCCCCTTTAGAAAAGGAAAACGCTACCCTCTGTACTATCGCCTACGATCACGACGCTACCGTCTTATCCCTCTAAACTAAAATCACGAAACGTAACACGATTATCAGCTACTTGATGGAGCAGCTGAATAAATGAAACCGAGAAATAATCCAGTGAATTATAGAGCTCGAGGTTGAAAAAGCCTAATGCCTCGCCGCTGCTACGCCCACCAAATATACCTTGCCGACCGAACCTACGTCTATCGCGAAACCCTCTGCCAAGCTGTTCGCAGGTACTGCTCTAGGAACTCCTACGCCTACTCCTTCCTTATATTCCAGATCTACCCTTATTAGTAAACGACTCTCAGACCTATATAAATTTGATAGTTCTTATATAAACCTCCGACGATTTATATAGCAGATCTATAGTAAGATGATCGCTAATGCCGACCAATTTCCAACTGCCTCTGCCTATCTAATATACATTACTGGCTGACTAACTAGGAAGGCGTGCTAGCTAATACTATTTAAAATCGCCTATAGACTCTCCTAGTTCCCTGACTACCCTAATATACTTACCTATCTAGAAGCTACCTTTAGCAACCCCAACTGTAAATAGAATATATATTATCATTATTCCTATACCGCTATGCCATAGGGCGTGCCGAACCTTTAGCTATTACTATACAGGAAAACTGCACCCTTACAGGTCAGATGAAAACCCCGTATCGGCAATAAGGAAATGGTTAGTGAGTGAGCCTGCGGGTACATAGGGAGAAGGCCTCCTGGCCTTCACCTTACTATATGTCACGGCGATTGCGCCGTGCCTGCTAGGACCCACGGGTGGAACCCGGCATGTGGAAAGCACGGGCCCCTGTGGGTTAAATATTCTGCACCTCGCTGCCGCGAGATCTGTTCGTAGCTCCTCGAGCTACGTCTTGACAATCAAGCCTGCCCGTACCTGACGGAATAGAGCTTAGACTGTAGTTTAGCCCGAATACAATTGTCATTGGATTGTCCGCCTGTCCCGCCGTGACACTATATTCCGAACGAGATTCGGCCTCTATAGATCATTGGTTATACTATTCAAGATGACTAGAGGCCCTGCTTTATTCCAACAGTTTATTAACGATATGCTACAAGAGTATCTAGATATCTTCTGCATTATATACCTCGATAATATCATAATCTACAGTTATACTAGAGAGGAGCACTTGAGTTATATCCGCAAGGTCCTAACGGCTCTAAGAAGAGCTGGCCTATATACTAAGATCTAGAAGTACAAGTTCTTCAAAGGAGAAACGACCTTCCTATAAGTTATTATCGGTTATTATAGCATCTAAATAGACCCTAAGAAGGTATAGACAATCAGAGACTGGCAGACGCTAACCTGCCTGACCGATATCTAGGCGTTCATTAGATTTAGGAACTTCTACCGGCATTTTATACGCGATTTCTCTAAGATTATTACGCCAATAGTTAATAGTTAACCTAGTCTAGAGGACGCGAAGTTCTAGTAGGTGTCACGGGTGGGACAGACTAATAGTCCGATGGCAGTTGTATTTGAGCTAAGCTATAGTCTGGGCTCTATTCTGTCAGGTACGGTCAGGCTTGATTATCAAGACGTAGCTCAAGGAGCTACGAATAGAACTCGTGGCAGCGAGGTGCAGGATCTTCAACCCACAGGGGCCCGCGCTTCCCACATGCCGGGCCCCACCCGTGGGTCCTGGCAGGCGCGGTGCAGTCGCTGTGACACCTCTTGTTGGATTTGGCAGGTGGTCAGAGAGGGCAGTTCAAGGGTGACCAATGGCTTGGCACCAGGATTCTCAGGATCAGGAACAGGCAGGGAACTTCTGGAAGAACACAGACAGGTACACGATCATCAATTGAGTGGTTGCCCATCCTTTTGGTACCCAACTACTACGGTGCGGCACATTCGTGGCTGTTGGCTTTCCAACACCTCTTTCTGGACCTCGAATTGCGGTTGATCGAAGGCTTGGTCGAAAGTAGTATTAAGGATATCGCTAAGATTAGCTGATGGGTTTAGGAAGAACCTCGCTGCAAAAGCCTCGGCCTTCTAGCCGTCGGTCGTAAGATCTGATTTGCCTAGGCCTCTATATAGTGGTAGCAGTTTCGATAGCTCAGTATATAGTGTCACGGCGGGACAGGCGCACAATCCAATGACAATTGTATTCGGGCTAAACTACAGTCTAAGCTCTATTCCGTCAGGTACGGGCAGGCTTGATTGTCAAGACGTAGCTCGAGGAGCTACGAACAGATCTCGCGGCAACGAGGTGCAGAATATTTAACCCACAGGGGCCCGTGCTTTCCACATGCCGGGTTCCACCCGTGGGTCCTAGCAGGCACGGCGCAATCGCCGTGACATATAGGAAGCTCTTTGTGCGAGCCCATCTTTCTAGTTTCTATAGAAAGCTAGAATTTACCGTAGCCTTCTATAAAGTAGACCTCCAAGCCCTTGGCTGGGCTAGCCGTATAATCGCCGGCTGTATATAGAGGCTCTAGTTGATCTTTCATTTGAGAAAGACCGTAATAGTAATAGATACTGCAATATAAAGTAAAATAATTTAACCGCCTTCTATTATAATTTTATATAACTATAATAGCATTAGTCTCATTAGTCTACAGGCTATATCAGCTATCTTTAAGATAATTCAGGTTGCTAATACTTCCTGCCACTTTGATGCGGGATGCACCAGGGGGAAGGCCAAGTATGGGTATATCTGTATTGCTGGAAGAAGGATGGAGATTCACAAGTCGGTGTCGCGCATCCTGCATGCAAGATAAACTGGCATGGCGGGGCTACGGGCGCACAGACCTTTGCAGCGGGGCTACTCTACCATGATGCCTTCCGGTATCACACTTTCAGGATAGAAGAGGCATCAACTTCTCACTTTTATATCCTGCATCAGTTACCCCTAAACCCCTGAAGAGCAACAAAGCACAAATCAGCACTACAATCTCGAACCATATCTATTCTAATTACTGGCACTTAGCTTTGCCGTCATTCTCAGTCATGTACATTTCAGCCCTTGATCCGTGTACACAAACACGCCGTCACACAGGCCTCACTGCACTCGCCATCCATTTAGCTCGGTGAAACCCTCCGTTTGTGTCCCCTTGCTGCACTAGCGTTGCTCCGAGGTTTGGTGACATGTTCGAAGAACGATTGGTACCGGACCTGCTGACTGCCGTGTCATTATTGAGGCAATGTTAAGCAGCCTGAAGCATCCCTTCAACCATCTCACGACGCTGAGTCTACAGGTTTCCCCCTTGTTGCCATTCCCAACTCCAGTGACCTGGCATAAGATAAGGTATCAATCATGTCTTAGGCCTCCACATATGGCTGTACTCTCCTCCGCGTCACCTAACTTCCCGGCCTCTTCCGGGCCCAAAGACCTGTGCATTCGGTGGCCCCAATCCTGGTGCCTCCCGTATTCAATCACTGCCCCGGTCCGCTGAGAGCAGACGACATTCTCCTTTGCGGGGGGTCTTCGATGCGGCCTATTGTTCTCTGTTCCTCCCCGGTACACTAATCCTTCAAGATTCTGTGCCCACTGGCGAGAAAAGCCACCGATTCCAGCCCAGTTGTCAGCAAGCCTCGAGGCCACTTCGACTGTGTACTGGGAAGCCCAACGCCATAGTACAACCCCTCTGGTTTTCTCGTCACTCCTTCTCACTCCCGCTCGGATATCGCTGTTTTGGAACACAATATCCTTCTCGAGTGGTTGGGTTGCGGCGAACCATCGACGCGCAAAGGCTGCATCATGACCTCCAAATTCAGCGACAAGCGGAGGGTTTCGGTGGCCGTGGCCATCTCTGTCGCCCTATTCTTCGGCGAGATCGCAGGTTAGTGGCGGAATAGAACCTAGAGACCGAAATATGATCGCTGACTTGACCGCTTACCAGCGGCCTACAAGACGGGCAGCCTTGCTCTCATGGCCGATGCCTTTCATATCGTGAGCAGAGCCACACTCTATGCTACCAAATCAATACTGACATGGTATTTGGCAAAGCTGAACGATGTTCTCTCTTATGGCGTGACGCTGGCTGCCATCCTTGTATGTCTTCTTACTTTTCCTACCGGCGTTGCACAGACATACACTGACCGTCCTTCTAGATCACGAAGAAGCCCAAGTACCGCCAGGATCTCTCCTTTGGCTGGCAGCGGGCTCGGGTGCTCGGAGCCTTCTTCAACGGATCTCTGCTGCTCGCCATAGCGTTCAGCATTCTTCTCCAGTCTACCGAGCGCTTCATCTCGCTGAAAAGAATTGAAGACCCGATGCTTGTCCTTATCATGGGCGGCGTTGGCCTCGGCTTGAATATCATCACAGCTGCATTCCTACATGGTCAGCACGTCCGGTAACCCGAGTGCATCTGAGACACGGGCTGACCTAGCTGCTGTATTTAGAACATCACGGTACACATCACCATAACCTCAACCAACAACAGCAACGGCAACGGCGACAACAACAGCACCAACTTCATTTCCAAGGTGACCCCGATTCCGAAGTCTCGTTTGGAACTGCGCTCTCTTCCCTCATCTGCCTGCACCATGACCACAGCCAGGCGGAATGCCCCTTCGACCCTGACTCCCACGCTGGCCACCGGCATACCGGCCACTCCATCCAGGCTCCCGGCAGGGACCTTGGTATGTTGGGCGCTGTTCTGCACGTCTTCTCGGACTGCCTAAGTAACGTGGGCGTTATCATCGCCGCGCTCATCGTGTGGCTCACATCTTGGTCGGCCAGATACTACGCCGACCCGGCCGCCAGCATAGCCATCTCGGCCATGATTGTATGGTCCGCGATCCCCCTAGTCAAGCGCAGCGGGGCCATCCTCCTGCAAAGCGCGCCGCCGGGGGTCAACCTCGACGATATCAAGCACGACATCAAAAAGGTATATAAACCGACTCCCTCACCATACCCCACAGCCCTCCCAATCATCATCCATCTTAAGAAATTAAAAAATAAAAAGAAACCCAAATATACCGACGCCCTTCGCTAACCCACCACTCTCGGCGGTAACATAACACAGATCCCCGGCATAATCTCAGTGCACGAGCTCCACGTCTGGCGTCTCGACCAGGCCAAGGCCGTCGCGTCGGCGCATATTGTCGTTTCGGACCCGGACGTCGCCAGCTTCATGGCCAAGGCAAAGACCATCAGGGAGTGTCTACACGCCTACGGTATCCACTCGGGGACGCTGCAGCCGGAGCTCTCGGCGACCGTTGCCGTCGCCAACTGCCCCGCAAGCAGTACGATTGCTGAGACCGGTAATACGAGTGCTGTCACCGACGGCGCCGCCGCTGCTCCGGAGGTTTTTGGCGGTGGCGCCCCCCAAGGCTGCCAGCTTGTCTGCGGCAATGGCGTGTGCGGCCATCTCATGTGCTGCGGTGGACCGGTTCAAGTTTGAGGGAGGTTTTTTATGCGGTGACTTTCTAAGGGTATCGGATGAGCAGGCTTGGGACTGGCTCAAGTTCATGGGGGATCGCCTTATGACTAAGATCTCGATCCGGCCGCGGTTAACAGGCACAAGTCCATGCCGCATCTTTGGCCTCAACAAAAATTGCACATTTGATAGAGTGCTAGTTTTTCAGAATCGCAGTCTGAGCGCCTTCTTCCCTCCCGTGTCTCGTCATGCACTTGACAGAGAGGAAAAGCAGTGCATACACGGCTGAGAAATGGGGGGTCAATAGATGCTCAATAGCGTTCCGTTACTCAACAGTGACCGTGACCCCCTGCCCCAAGGTTAGCGCCCTCGACGATAATGATCTGACGCTCTGTGTCGAAGAGGAGGATACAGAACCTTGTAGACATTGTACCTTAGTTCATCACCAAGCTGTGAGCAAGGCGAATCCGATGAGTTTCCTAGTAGGGCTGAAGAACATAATAATAGCCCAAATCCAGTGTACAGCTTGGCCGTCTTAATTAGCCGATGTCCAGCGAAGCATATCACTTGTGCTCGAACCGGATGAACCCCCAAGAGACAAGAGAGCATGTGTGTGCAAGTCGTCCTGAAACATCTCTGATCCTGGACGAGGTTTCTGGGACCCTCAGGACGTGGCTCATCACTTCTCCTGTCGATCCACGCGCCTTCCCCAGAACCACCGCTCGACTACGTCGCCGGCATCCAGGGCATGCAATTGCAGGGAGATCTGCACCTCCCGTCCTGGTAGGCACGGGTTGAATTGCGAATTGATGACTCTTGATTGATGACGCAAGGAACGTGTCTCGGCTGTGCAACCCTGAAAGTGGAATGCACGCAGTCCTATAGCGGCCCCCTCTGGCAGCTCTCTTCCCCTTTTTTCGACATTCAGTTCCAACTCCGTGCGCAACGCTCCTGTTCCATGCCCTTCTGACTAGGTGATGATGGACGAACAGCAATTGCGCTCTGACTGACTGCAAGCTGTAATGTAATGCACGTGTCAAAAATTACCGCCAATTCAATCCTGCGACATTGGATATGTCATGCATATGGTCTCGATACACGTTTCGAGAACTCAAGGCGAACAGAGAGCGGTCCTCCCGGGGATTAAGGCAGACGGAAGGTTATCCAAGGGCTGCCGCGCGCAGGAGAGACTACGCCCGGCTCCAGCTAAGAGGGTGCCCACTCTGTTCCAGGCTGGGGATGGTGAGGTTCGGGCATTGCTTGGGAGATCATGCTCACGTGTCGTCTCGCTTCCCTCTCGCTTGCCCACGGCAGCCCGGATCCGTGGTCTCGGACCCAGGAGACAGGGGATAACGTGGGGGCGGGGCCATTGTTGACAATCGTAGCGCCTCGTGAATGTGCGGTCGAACCTTTGCTGCGTGTTGAAAAACTCGTAATTGGCACCGATACCTGAGCTGCTCTCTTATCTCGTCCGGTACGATACAAGTACAAATGCGGCGGTCTCCTGTCTGCGTCGTGTCAGCTCCGTTGGCTGGACGTCTGGGAGCGAGCGGCCCCGTTTTCTGGAGAGGGAAACAGAGCAGAACCAGCCCATCATCTAGAACCGCCATGGGTAGAACACCATAAGCTCGGTTTCCCCGTTTGACCGCGTCAGCCCCTCGCTTGGACTATGTACAATACCTGGCTGTGTGGCATCCGGACCTGCAGAACACAGGGGGGCCAAGCGCTAGGCCGTTGATACTCTCGCCTGCAACCCAACTATGTGTGTCAAAACGTCAGCGAGATGCTTGGTGCCCCTCATGGACGCAGGTTGGTTGCCTGGAGTTTTGCGCTGCAAAGCAGTTGTAGGTGGCCAGGTTGCTGCAAGACTTGAGGTCTTTAGCAACGTGCGGGGGGTCCGACTCGTGGGGCACGGCTCGGCCGAGTCGCCTGGCGGGCTCAATTGGCTGATGGACTGCGAACGACAGATATGGAGGTTGTCATGTTTCCCATTCCGCGCCGTGACAAGCGTAGGTTACACTGACAGTGGGCCGCGCTGCAGGTTGGCTCAGCAATGATCAGTCAATCGCAAGCACGCATTTCTGGCGGTAAGGCTGTCCGTCTCAACGCATGGAGCTGCACACAGAAGACGGGAAGACGGCCGAAGAGAGTGCTGTCGATCCTAGAATCTCCGCAAGACGGATGTATGAAGAACCAAGATAAGGAACGTTGAGGTCCTTGGGTGAGATGGGAGAGCAGCCCCCCAACCGGCAATCTCGATGCAGGAGCAGAAGTGAACAACGCCATTGCATACACTGCATCCTAAATAACGTCCTGCACATTTCTATTATTGTTAGATGAACGGCTCGGAAGGGCAACCGACAACGGCCGGGCCGCTGTAACGTCAGTAACAACCGTGACCCGTGTTACGGCAGTGTTAGTTGGCTTCTTTTGAGTGAAGCCGACGGGTTGAGCTGGGGTCGTAAACAAGGTTTCCATCTGATGACATGTGAAGACTTACTCCTCTGCTGTTTTCACATTGCCGACCTGATCCGGATGTATCTTCTTCCACCTCCTCTTACACTGCGCAGGGATGCGTGGACCTTGTCTCCATCCATCTTGCTGCACTCTAGTGCCGCAGTCAACCCCAAGCTTGAAAACTTTCCACGCTGTCTGATCAGGCGGGACGATAATGAAACTTGGGGAAAAGGAACGGAGGGAGGACACTTACGTTATCAGGCGACTTGCCGTTGCCCTGCGCATGACGAATGATGGCGGGAGTTTGAAGGGAAAGAGATGGGGATTTTGGGGGATTTGGTACGGAGCAGTCCAAGTCCGGTCCAGTACCTAAGGTACAGTAGTCGGGTCTCGCCGAGGAGTGGAGTCGGTTGCAGCCCTGCCTATTTGCCCAACTGGCGTTACAAATTGGCAGCAAGCAAGCAACCGAACCGTGGCCCCGCTCTTGTGCAGCTTGGTCGAGCCGCTTCGAATTGGCCCAGCGAATCCAGCCCGTTGCAATAGCTTTCCGTTGCTTCTTGGGCCTGTAACTTGGCCACCCACATGCCGCCTGCCTGCCGCAGCTAGTTACCCCGAGCTTGGATGCGCGCAACGCGGGACCTCAATCGCCGCAATCGTCGTCACCGCCATTTGGACCCGGGGTGCCCCGCAGACTGGAAAGAGGGTGCTACCAAACAATTGACATGCTCGATGCTTTCCGTGGCTTCGAAACCACATGCTAGACGCTGCAGCCGCGCCCGGCGAACAAATCTCCTGCTCCACTCCTATTTACCGTATCGATACCTTCTCGGTGCTCGTCTTCTCCCCTCCTCTCTCTGCACTTCCCAGGAAGCCCCCCAGTCGTTGCGGCCAAGACCCGTCCATCTCGGTATGTTTCTCCACATGCTGATCAAAACCACGCATGCACAACTGTGGGCGCTGTTCTCGTCTTGCTAACCGCCCGAAAGAGTTGCGTAAGAGGTTGCTTGTCATGACCTCCACGTCTAGGCCGGTAGTTCTCCTTGATCCATCCATCCAAGCCCAGCCCGGGCACTCGTCACTCTCTCAGTCAGCTCCACCAGCGACGGGGAACGCATCCTTTTGCTTTTGTTGACACGGAAACTGGTAGCGTACATGTACCGGTATGCTCACGCGACCCTTCGACAGAGCCGTTCCTCAACTATCGCGGTCCTTACAACGGCTTGCTCTGCCACATCTCGAGTCTGGCGACTTTGGACACCTCACTTCATGGCGCATCCGCCAACTCCACCGCCCACGATGCTAGTCCGGCGCATGGCCCCCTTTTGATCTGCTGAAACGACTGTCGCCCACGATTCCTCGAGACTCACGTTTTGATATTTTTTTCTGCTAGCTCGCCCAACGCCTTGGGATGCTTGGGAAGCTCTTCAACCTCGGCGCTGGCTCCGGGACGGGGCCGCTGCTCTCAGCTCAGCCCCCGCCAGCCAGACCCTTTCCTCTGGAGTCGGTCCAAGAAGACATTCACACGCGGCACCTGCTCTTTCCGGACCCCCAGGACCTGTATGAGCACCGCGTTAACCAGCTGTACCCGCTATCCAGCGGCGCCACCACTCCTACCGGATCTTCGACGAACGCCTTTGATTACAATGCCGACATCGAGCTCGACGTGCGCGATGTCCGCATCATTATCATGCAGGACGCCCTGAGCTCTGTCGCGGCCTCCCTCCTCTATGACAGTCAGCCTGCGCCTCCCGTCCCGACCGCATCCATGGACCGGCCCTCTGCGACTGCCGGGTCTTATTCCGTCCAGGAGCCCCGCCGGACCCCGGCCTCCCCGCGGAAACCCAGCGTCAGCTACTCGCAGCGCCCCGCTGTCATCCAACCCGGTAGCCCCAAGATCCGCCAAGGCGCATTCGACAGGAGGCCCTCAGTCCACAGTCGCGGCCAGGGTCATGTCGAGAGCGAATCCCAGCGCGCCTGGCGCGAGTACCGCGAGGAGCTGGCCATCTTTTCCAGCTGCATATTTGGCAATTCGGAGCTTATGGCATACAAAGGCACCTCGACCAAGGTTCACGTCGTGCCTTCAGACGCACGACCGGCCGAGTCCCCCTCCGTTTTTGGCGACGGCCGGGGATCCTTGGGCAGGTCTACCATGAGGGCAAGCCGGCTCTCACAGTCCTTTTCTTCCTCCGAAAGCCCTTCGCCCTTTCCGCCACCTGCTCCGTCAGGCGGCCCGACCCGGACACACGACCGAAAAAAGGTTCTGATAACGAGATTGTTCCCTGTTAATCTCCCTCTTGACGACGACCTGCCATGTCTCCATGGCACCTTCTCCGAAGAAATGACAGGTTACCCGTTTCCGCACAGCACCGAGGAAGTGAAGGCCAGGAAGAAGAAGTTTCAGCCCAGGCAAAAGAGGACTCCCATGTATGCCGTCGCCCTCATCATCACCCTGCCTTCCTCCACGGCCCATTCCACGCCGGCCACCGTGCGATCCAGTTTCAGAGGTCCCAGCTCGTATGCCGAGCAAGACTCGTTCCCGTCATCATTTGGCTCCACCCGACGCTCCGGCTGGGCGTTGGTGCAAGGTGGGCTCGGCGGACCGGATTCCTTCGAGACCAATTACGGCATAGACATGGAGGATCAAATCGACGCCATTACGCAGCACTGGGACATAATCATGCGCACCCTGAGCCATTTGCAATTTCTTGTTTCCGGCACCCTTTTTACCATGCTCAAACAAACTGATCTCTCCACCCCGGATCCGCTTCCTCTCCAGCTAGCCAGGGCTTCGTCGGTATCTGGCAGGCGCCGCGAGGACGGGCAGCCGGTCAAGAATCCCAAAACAAACGCCAAGCATATCACGCTGCTTCCCAACTGTCTCCTGGACAATCGAACCATCAGCACCGAGGTTGAATTCGCGAAGACACGAATTGTCGCCGGTATCCGGGCTTGCCGCGTGACTACAGGACAGAACAGGTGGCCGATTTGGCGGGAGGAAGCTCGCTGGGTAGCCAAGTGGGCTGGCGCAAGGGAGCAGGGCTTTTTCTTCTTCAACCTGCTCACAGGATTCTTGGCAACGCACACCGACTGGCTCCAGGCATTGAGCCCACCCGCGTATCGCCGTCGACACCTTATCCAGCAGCAGCAGAAAGGCCGGTCCGACGAAGATACTATGGTCCCCGCTCGGACCGTCATACTGAGCGACAACAAGATAGCTGCGCGACGGCTTGTTTTTCTTCTGTCCGCATTCTTGCCAGCTTCCCAGCAGCTTACAGGAATACGAACTCACCAGCCTAGCACCCCAGCATCCTTTGGCGGCCTCTCGCAGTCGCCTCCGTCTTTTGTTGTCCCCGTTCTCAAGGAAGAATCTTTGCGCAGGAAGCTCAACCGCCGGACAGGCTCGCGTATGCCGTCTCACTCCCGCAACCTGAGCCTGCAGACGCACAACGTGCGTCCCGGTGCTGTTCCGCCGCCTCTGGCGCACCTTAGCATGGAAGCCAAACATGAGCGGCGGGCTTCGGATGCCGCTTCAATCCGGGCCACCCACTTGCCTATCCGAGGGAGCGACCCGAACGCGCGGAAGAGCGGCGCTGCCACTACCGCGACCATCACCCCCGAGACTAGCATTCCGCACTTCTCTACCGTTCACCGGCCCGAACTCTTCGCACAAGGACTCCCTGGGAGCAGCAACAGCGCAGCCGCCGATGATCTGAAGCGATTGACTAGGGATGATAGCCCGGCGTCTCAGGGTTCCACGGCCGGGGAACGGAGGCAGAGTTCGAGATGGAGTGTCATCAGCGGCCTTTGGAATGCTCGGAGGCGAGACTCGACGGGCAGATCTCCTGCGCCGAATGAGGGACAAACTGCAAGACCGGGGCCTCCTGCAAAAGCGCGCCAGCCTTCGATTGCCGGGTCTTCCAAGACGACCCCAGAGGCCGGGTGTGCTGGAGGTCCGAAGTGCGCACCAACTGCCGTTGCCCGCGAGGATGTGGCCACCGGTCCCAGAGATCCCACCGCTCCGCCCCGGGCCTCTGCTGATACCTTGGGGCCCAGGGAGCGAACCGGTGCCGTGCAGAAGACGGAGAGGACTCCAGACCCAACCGGCGCCTTTGAGTCGCCGGTCAAGACCTCAATCAACATCGACGATGGCGTTATTGATGTGGATGTCCCGTTGCCGGATTTCATCACATCCTTCGAGAGCGCAGTGAGCTCGCCATCTAGCAGCGGCTATCTCTCTGCTTCGGGTTTTGGTACTGGTCTCGATGCGTTCGAGCAGTCCTTCCGCTTCGCTGCCGACGAAGACATCCCGCTCAACGTTGCCGGTTGGTTGCAGTACTACCACCCGGACTTTGTGTTGCAGGCACTCCCGGCTCAGCACTCCGACATCCTGGAGCAAATCAAGGAATCGATGCGCGCCGAGCCTACCCCGACACTATACCCTGCAACAGCATCGGAGGAAACGGCCACAGAAAAGTGGATCGACATCACCTCGGCCATCGTGGCCGACACAACTACGTTTACTATCACAAGCATACGTTGCCGCCGTCTGGTCAAGCTAACCCGGAATACCTCTGCACCGCCAACCTCAACCACGCCATCGACTCCCGCGGTGTCGGCGGCCACGACCCCGCCATCGTATGAGACGCAACTGAAGGAGGAGTTCATCGAAGAACCCGTCGTTGTCTTTGACGACGCTCTCATCGAGGCTGTCGAGCGCGTCATTGCCGCGGCCGGCACCAGTACTGAAACGACGGCGAGCAAAGCGAACTCGACCAGCTCGTCTAGGTCGACTAGCAAGCGCAGAGAGAGGGACAGGAGGGATAGCTTGTCGGCTGCTGCTGCTGCGGCGGCGGCGGCGGCCGGGTCGCCGGCAGATGCACGTTCCGACCATGGCGAGGTTCAGCAAGGGCAGGGGCAGGCTCAGCATCATCATCATCCAGGGCAGGCACTCGTGCCGGTGGTGGTGTCTGCGCGGGAAGTGCCGCGGTCCAAGTGCAAGACTGTGCTGCTGTCGGCATTGGAGGATATTATCCAGGATGTTATTATGGAGAGAGAGCAAGACCAGGAGCTGGATCAGCGTGGGGCCGGGCCCGCTGCCGCTGTTGCTGCGAGGGAGAGGACGAGGGAGAAGGAGAGCCCCCTGCGTGGAGCGGTCAGGGCTTGGATAGAGAGCTTGGATCTCGTTGGTGATTCTTGAGCGCTTCCTGCTATTACTTGATACCCCCTACCTTTTTTATTCTGTTCTTCTCAAAATTGTTACTAGCAGCGTATGCGGTTAGCTCGGCATGATATGGGCATGGTTAAGACGATATCATCTTTTGGCTAGGCTGACTTGACATTGAGGATGAGAATAGGACCAGCATTGCATGGCCAAGCGTTGTACACGTTGAAGCGGAGGCTGAATACAAATTGATCATATTTCCATCCGTCTCCATTTCCGGATCCAGCCTCGATGTGGTTCGTCGTGAGTCTGCTCCCAACAGCGATAGTTGTACATCGCAGTATACCTTGAGAGTCCTTCAAGTTCCATCCCTGAGCCAAAGGGGAATTAATATCTCTTAGTTTGGCCGGTCACGGTGTCCCCCCATCTTCCGTGGAATGGCGCGCAGGTACCGTTTTTTGGCTGAGCCCACGGGCGCGTAGCATCGCCTCGGCTGATGTCGTTTCCCAAGCCATGGTACTGTACGCGGGTCATGGTAAACGATTCACGGCAGTAACGCTCAGGGTCGCAGTCCCTGCACGCCAGACCATTCCACGGGTCCATAGGGTGATTTAGAGCTTTGCTGCCCGGCGTCATTTGTTGCGCGTCGCAAATGGTTGCTCCCATAACCACACGTCGCAGGACTCCCAACCCTGAGCCCTGTTTTCTTTCAAGTCATCGGCTGGACCAGTCGGTACTTCCCACGCCTCCTCCAACCTGTAGGTATCTCATTAGGATGGTCCTCCGACCTTGACTCGGTTGTGTCAGAGGAGGGGTGCCCTGTGCAAGGAGGCGTGCTTTCTTCACCCCATCATCGTTCTTTCATGTTATCCTACAAGACCGACGTTTGTCTTTGCCTTGTCTCTTGCAAGACCTGCTTGGACGTCCGCGAAACAGGGGTTCCGAACCAGACACGGGACCGGGCACATCCGGAGAGTGGGGATGCACTGCATGGCTGTGTTGTTGGCCTGAAAATATGAGAGGTGCAAGCGGGCGCTTTCCCAGTCATGAAACTAGCAGGGTCCTTCCGACGGGGGCGTCCTAGAATAGCGCACCTGTGTTCAATTTACATTCCTGATCGAAGGAGCTGAGCATCGCGAAGTGGATGCGCGTCGCGTCTGTCTGTATCCGTACCATGGGTTGGTGTTGAGTCGGTAGCGGCTAAAGGGGGCGGTTAAATGTCCGGGGAGACGCTGCTGGTGGACGAGTGCGAGTCCCGGCGCTAGTACCAGAATAATCAAGGTAGCGAGGGATGGCAGCGACAGCGGCGGCTGCAACAGGTTCCTGCTGTATGTACTCCGTACTGCTGTGTTGTGGATGGGCCACTGCAGTGCTCACACGTTCAGGAGAATGTAAGAGTTGGGGTTTTTTTTTTGGGGGGGGGGGGGGGGGGGGAAGGGGGATGGACCGCAAACAAGGTTCAACGGCGAGCTCAAAGCTAAGTAAAGATGTTGCTGGAGAGGACTGCATCTGACCGTTTTCCGTGCCGTTGAGGGCCCGGCGAAAGAGCCGTTGCTCGGGTCGTACTGTGCTCGAGCCATATCAGTCCCTTTGTAGTTCGCCCGCTTCGAGAACATCGCAGAATCGGCCAGCTACGAGGGATATGCCGTACGTCCCACGGAACAAGAAGTGAGTGGGAAGTGAACCAAAATTAGAGGCGACAGCTTTATACATAGCCACTGTTTCGGCTCGTTTGCTCTCCATCCTCTACTTGCACCACAAGATCCATGAAGAGAAGAAGGCGATATGAGCCGATATTCCTTCCCCTTGCACAAAAGCCGACGATTCGAGCCGGGTTTATAGGAAGTCGCCATCTTCGAGTCTCAATCGTCACTCGGAATTTGAGAGAATCCGTTGTTGGGCCGCGAGGATGGCGAGCAACGCCTCAGGCGGTTCATAGGTGACTATCATCGACTTCGATTGCGATGTTAGCGCGGCGCCGGTTTTGCCAGTCGGGTCTTGCAGAAACTGGCTTTTTGTGTTCCATCAAGGCTGCAGTTGTTCATGCATGGCCTCTATCCCAACGGGGGAGACTGCTGAAGGAAGTGACGGGCCCGTGGCCGTTTTGTTGCAGTTCATGCTGTGTTAGGGGACACCGGGATCAGCCTCGCCGGCTCACGCATGGTGCGCCTCGTTTCGCCGACCGGAAAAATGCAACTGCTTATCCTGCGAGTTTTTTGCGACCAGGACGAGAACATACTTGAAATCTAACTCAACTACTTATGTCGGCCGAAATCAGCGTCCTCCTCTCAAGCCCAATAGCTGGAAAGGGGAGCTGCGAAGCCGCGACGGACGATCAAGTCAACCCATCTAAGCAAAGGCCTCATCGGCTGTTCCCTTCAAGAGACGTTGTCTTGACTAAGAAGGTACTGGATCGATGCTGAGGAGAGTACCTTAAACAACCCGACATCCAAGCTCGACGATGGGCTGTCTCGCCTGTTCAATGTGAAGGCGCAGCAACCGACTCAAGTTGGTTTGCTGAGGTACTGTGTATCCGTTCGTGCAAGGCAATAGGAAAGCTACGAACTTGTGACATCTGGCTTGCCAGCATCTGTTGAGAATCATGTTGGCGCATTGTTGGCTTGCCTACTACCACTTTGTGCTTGGTTGCATTCGAGTCTTGCTGTGGAACAACGGATTTGGTTTCAGGGGGGCCAACAATGTGAGTATCCATTGGCTCCCCCGCTCAATCCCCCCGCATGTTAGCCCCGCCAGAGGACATGCCGCCCCTGCAGGGCTAGACCCACTCTGTCAGCTTGCCCTGCGTTCCCGGAATCCCATTCCTCGAGCAGGCAGCGAAGGATTGGACGACAAGGTACAAATGCATCGAGGCGCATTCTGTCATTCCCGTGAATTCCGTCTCACCTCGTCCAGTCGCTCCTCTCAGCCCGGTGCATGGCGCGACAGCACGGCCACCTTCGATTTGAGCTTACCTATCCATCCTGCACAGCAATGTCTCGTTCCCCCGCCAAGTCCTATTTAGGAGTCGGCGGAGCGGTCCCCCGAGGGATCGGGCCGGATAGATTAAAGTGGAAAATGTTCAGGGCCAAACAGCAATCCTCAGCCATACGGAACAAGGCATAGCACCACCCGCTCCGTGATTGCTGACTGCTGCAAGGGGCAACTCTGAAAACGATGTCACCTTCAAGTGCTGGCCACGAGGGAGTTCCCGCCGACCCGGAGCACGGAAGATGGCACAATGCAGTAATTGGGCGTGATGGAATGAACAGAGCCTTGTAAAGCACACGGCCATTGATGGGCGGCCCGGCAGAGCCCCATTTGTGCTGTTTGTTTCTGACTCTCTACTCTGGGTGACTCAACTACGGTATGAAAAGGCTGCCCGCCGCGTGCCGAAACCTGGAGAATTATATATGACCTTACTGCCGCCCTCACTTGCGTCGTCTACCCAGCAGGGGGCCTACCAGACAAGACAGCTAGTAGCCATCAATTATATTTATTCAGTTCCGGGTCAGCTTCAGCCACTCGCGACTAGCCTAGCTTAGATAAGGCACCACCAACACCCGGGAGCCATGCGATCTTCTTACGGCATCGCCGTCGCCCTCTCGGCCGGCTTGCGGCTGACAACGGCCGCCCCCGCCCCGCGAGCCGAGTCGTCTCTTCTCTACGTCACGACCTACCCCGTTGGCCAAGGGGCAGGGAAGCTCATCACGCTTAAGCAGGACCAGACGTCGCTGCAATCTGTCGCCGAGTCTGACAGCTGCGGTCCCTTTCCGTCCTGGCTGACCCAAGCCGGCGATATTCTTTACTGCGTCAACGAGGCCTGGGGTGGGGCCAATGGTGATCTCTCTGCCCTCAAGATCAGTGATGATTTTAGCCTTCCCAAGCTGAGCGGAGGCCAGACCGTCGCTGGTCCGGTGAGCACCGTTGTCTATGGCAAAGGGGGCCGCGGACTCGCTGTTGCGGACTAGTATGTGCTTTCCATGCATTCGCTTCTAGAACTCGGCACCAGCTATATGGCCCGGGAACAGCCACCCCTCCCAACCGAGGCGGGGGTTGTCCCACCGACCGTTCCGTCTGGGTGTGAATGAGACGGCTAACACCGTTTCCAGTGCTGGAGGCGGCGTCGACACGTTCAACATTACCAATCCCGCCGCTATCTCTCTCATCAAGTCGCAGGTGTACCCTGCCCCCGGCGACAACCGCCCCGAACCCCAGAACCAGGCACGCCCTCACCACGCAGTCCTTGACCCCACCGGAAACTTCCTTGTCTTCCCCGATCTGGGCGCCGATCTCCTTCGTGTACTGAGGGTGAACCAGAATACCCTGCAATATACCGACACGGTAGGCATCTTCTGCGCGGCATATGCCCATGGCCCGCGAATCCAGCTGATGCTAAACACGGATACAGAAGAGCTACAAGTTCGCCCGTGGAACCGGCCCTAGGCACGCTGCTTTCTTCAAATCTGGGGACAAGACGTTCCTCTATGTCGTCTGCGAGCTCGCCAACCTTATCCAGGGATTTAGAGTCACTTACAACTACGACAAGACTCTCAGCTTTAGCCGGATCTACAACTCTACCACCCACGGGGGCACCTCTCCCGTTCCGGCTGGCACCTCGGCTGCCGAAATCACTCTCTCTGTACGTTATTATCCCCTTTGGAGCTCACTTGATTCCATTCTAACAAGCCAACAGCCGGACAGCAAGTTCCTGACTGTCTCGTCCCGCAACGAGAAGACGCTCCAGTACACGCTTGCCAACGGCACCGCTGTGCCCTCGGACCCGCTCATCACCTTCTCCATCAACGCCGTGTCGGGCAAGCTCACCCACGTGCAGACGGCCCCCGCTGGAGGTGTGAACCCGAGGCATTTCTCCTTCAACAAGGACGGCAGCCGTGTCGCCTCGGCCCTGCAGTCGGACGGCCGCGTCATTGTG
Source organism: Parathielavia appendiculata (assembly GCF_033297405.1). NCBI lineage: Eukaryota > Fungi > Ascomycota > Sordariomycetes > Sordariales > Chaetomiaceae > Parathielavia > Parathielavia appendiculata. Next base: position 1,920,227 of record NW_026944222.1, read on the forward strand.
TTTGAGCGCGACGTCGCCTCAGGCAAGATTGGCAAGGCGGTCGCCGAGGCGAACGTACCGGGCATGCCGAACTTTGTGACGTTCAAGCAGTAAATTCCCGGGGTGTATGCTCGTCGTTGGGCTTGTCTCTAAACGTTATGTTCCATTCCACCGTTTCCTGGTAGCATTTATCTTTCAGAACCCAACCAGAAAAGCGTGGTTCTGTCTTCTCTGCGAGGGTTTTGACCATGAGGATACAGGGAAACATCCATCACTTGTCGCTACAAACTCCAACACCACGTCTCCAATCTGTGACGGCGGCGACTCTGCAAATGTCTCGCTGCAACGGGGATTCGTGGAAGAATCACGCGCCGGATCCCTCCCGAGAATCTCCCGACCTTTTACCACCTTACCACAGAAACTAGTTGTCTTGGGTAGCTGTCAGTCAAACCATGTGGTTCTTCACTACAGACAAACGAACAGGTTCCTCACGCCACAAGACTGAAACCGAGACCGATCGATGCATGATCCCCCCCTCCTTCCCCACTGGCCCCCTCGCCAAGCGCCTGATCGAGTGTCATACCCGATCCCTCCTATCTCAAGCCCGTGGCCCGTCTCCGGCAGTCCGCACAAGCCGTTACTCCGGAACCGGGGAAGATCCGGGGCCAAGGAATCTTGCGTGTAATGTACTTATTACACGCACACGTGCACAGGTACCATTCAATATGGGTGTACGATACCCTAACCGCCGGGACACAGGCCAGTGTCCATCACCCGCTGCCCCTTCCTCTCCGTTTACCACATCATACCTGACGGGAAAGGCACTTCTCCTCGGGGGCCCATGTCATAGGCGAGGGGATCATGGTCCCCTACTGGACACTTGATGAGGAGCGAACGCTCTCAAGCAAACGGATAGGGTTGATTTCACTTTGTGTGACGACTTTGCAGGAGCGTGCCTTTGTCAATTTGAGTCGAACTTGGTTATGGAAAAGGCATACCTTGACAGGGTTTGGGGAGTTTTTGAAAGCCTGAATACACGCGGGGCTCGTTCAAGCTACATACGTGTAAGGCTACATATGTGTAAGAGGCGATGACGGCGAGGAAAGATGTGACTTGGGAGGTTAACCCCCTACTGTGGTACAAGTACCTAATTGGGGAACTTGGGGTACGGATAAGCCACAACGGCTTGCCGAATACCAGTGGGCTGCTTTTTGTAACTACAGTAGCGGATCGGCAGAGCGAGTTCGGGTCGGAGCGATGCCGAGCCTCTTCCCTGTCCCGTACCCCGCGCCGGCTCTTACATCTGAGAATAACGTCTTTACCGTATAATGTCTGTTACCCATTTGCAACGGCTTTCGATGGGTTTGTGAGTGCTCAGGTGCCTCGGGAATATGGAGGTAGTGCAAGCACATCTAAGTTACCGGCTCCGGTGCAACCGCGTGTTGGTTTTGGATGCGCGCCATCGGCATGACATATTTACTACGCCGAGCCGAGCACTGCAGAGCCAAAAAGTCATCAGCATCTTGCTTTCCGGGTCTCCGGCGCTTGTCCATACAAGTACCTATCTCAAAAGTGCACCGAAGTTAGAACTCCGAGCCCGCGTGAGCCGTGGAGAGTGAACTGGTACCGAAAGGAGCATGATGTTGGTGGACCTCATTGACCGGAGGATGGGGTTGAATGGAATGGTGTGGACGGTGTTCCAGCGAAAATCCCCAAATGGTACATCAAAGACCGGATCTGTAAATTAGCTGCGCGGCTCACGGACCCCTTTCAAGTCTCCCGACGCGAGTGTACCTCCCGGGTCGGGAAGTGATAGACCCTCCCGCGCACATCGAAGGATCCCTGGAAGGGCACCATTGTTTCGAGGCCTGTGACCAGCAAGGGACCCTGCGCGTCTGGTTGTGCCGAGTCCTGCAGCACGGCTCGCCAGCTGTGGACAGGCCTTGTTGACCAACCAAACTGGAGGCAGTTTCATTCCAGAAGGATGGGCCAAAACAGGGATGCCAGCGTCACGGTCAGGTTGGGGTAGCGAAAGCCGAAGCTAAAAAAATGTACCTTACTTAGCGTACCTTAACATACTGTACCGTACCTCTTCCGGGACACTGTTCCCTTGTAGTAAGGCTTCGACGTCGAATTCCTCAGGTAAGGTGCCGTGGGTGCGAAGCGTCGGCAATCGTCAACAGCTGCTGCGGACGCATCGCCCATCTGCACGTCCCAAAGCCTTGGCGAACCATGACAACCGCTCTCAGATGTTTACCCAGCAAAACAGCCGTCAAAAGCACATCGAAGACTTCTGAGGAGCCCTCTCAGGGGCGATCCGGAAACTCGCGGAGCTTGCGGAGTACGGATACGGAGCACGTGCAAGACCCTCGGTTATTGAGACCCACAGCGCCATCGGCGCCGGCGAGTGGAGGAGAGCGGCGGCGGAAGGGGGCCGGACCCCGCTTGAAGACGGACAGCTCAGTGCTGTGTATGGCAGGGTCCGCAGGGCAAGGTGCTGGCTGTGGGGTGCATTTCAGAGGCCACTGCAGGGAGCCGCGCGGGTAGCGAAAAGCAGCTGCCAGGCATCGACAATGGGAGATAGATGACTTGCAATATCGATTCCCGTCGCCGTGATCAGGGCGCGGGAGGTCGAGAATCGGGAGAGCCGCGTTGTGGACGACTCAACAGCGGGCGTGCGTCGATTAATATCGGAGTGGGTTCAAGGTCAGTCCCATGACCGCCCTGACCGCTCTGACAGCTCGGTTATCCGGGGTATGTCGCGGGCGGGGGCACAGCCTGACGCGGCGATTCCCAGGCACTCGGGTTGCCGAGGCGCTCACAATCCGGCCGCCGTACGGTTGTGGCGAGTGAAGCTGGTAGCTGATTTGACCGGCTCGACGGTGAAGTGAAAGGCTCGCTCCCGAGACTCTGCCTACAAGCTCACAGGTGATGGCGGGGGTTGTTAAGGCACTGACCGTGAAACTGCTGGTACTCCATTGTATGTTGCGTCTGATTTGAGGCACGTTTGTGTGCTGTACCATAAGGTTCAGAGGTATTGATGAAATCGTTGTCAGGTGGTGACCGTTTGCATGGTCTTCATCAGTTCGGGGCATGGGCTTCAGCGCGGGGAACTAATCGGACCGACACCCTCCTTTGGTACTCCAGTCAGAAGTGCTGTCCAAAAGCCACCACCCAACGCGCCTGGCTACGCGACGGATGCACGTGCGGTCACATGCACTGGGGTAAGGGAAAACCTGCGAGGTCAGCCATACCGTCTGTAATAACGGACTGCATGCCACAGCAGCTTAGGTGGTAGTTGTTTGTACAGTGTCAGTTCCCTGGAGATCCGTGGCAGCCACACCTCGGCCAGTCGAGGCTCATCAACACGGAGTACTTTGTAGAGTGGAGACATGGTGGATCCTGCGAAAAGAAGCTCGAGGAGTTCACACGAAGCTGATGAGAGAGTCTGTGCCTCGTGACGGGACGGAAGGATTGTGATCTTGGACAACGAGATGCTTCTCCACCTGGGGAATGCGGCCTGGATCGGCGATGGTGACACGGCAGAATATCATATCGGTACCGTGGTCATGGACAGTATGTACAAGGCTCAGTTCACGATTATCAGCGTCTCTCGTTACCCGAAATAGGCTGCCGCTTGCTGCACATCTCTGGGAAGCTCGCCAACGCCAGTGGCGAGTATGGGGTGGGGGGAGATGATGCTCACGAGACTCGCTGCATCAACGAGAAAGGAAGAAAAGCGAGCGGGAGAAGGCTTTCCATCTTCACAGGACCCCTGCGCGTCCCTGGCATTCAGTACTCTGAGAAATCAGCACGGCAATGAGAGATACTCTTCTCCGAAGCACGCAGCAGGCCGTGAACACCGGCACAGCACGGCGTAGTGGATCGGGCACGATCGACTAACGCTACAAAGCTCGCACCGGCTAAGGCACTTGCTTCTGCGACACAATCACGGACCTCGTCCAGTGGTGTGGGGAAGGGGTGCTTCTCGAAGGCTTCTCTGCTTCTCTGGTGGACAAATGCGGAGAGGCCGAGCTTGGTGGCTGACGTGGTTCGACAGCCAAGAGATTGCGAGGAGCGACGGTGGCAGGTGCCGGATTTATGCTAAATTGATGACTGCAAGCGTTGCGAAAGCCTCGCGAGGTTGTGTGTGGTGGTTTTTGTTGGCGATGCAGTGTTTCGTGTCTGCCTGAGAAAAGCCTTCTTATAACGCTAGCATAACTCGCCTGACGCTGAAGCCGAGCGTGGACGAGCCCCAAGCGTCGACGGGATTGTCGATGAGGGATCAGTCTCTTGGTGCCCCGGGCCAATGCATGCCGAATGAATGCAGCCCAGAACTCGGTGGTTGACGTATCTTCTCGTTGGAAGACCCGCCATGTGAGCTCGTCGCCAGGTCCCGTTCCTTCGGTGAAATGAGCTTTTCTGCACACACATTTCAGCACCATCACGGCATCGCGCAAGATGAATCATGGTGCGTTAATAATGGAGCTCAGGCTTCAAGTTGGATTGTTCGATCCTTGGCATCCGGGACGGGCATGCGTTCGCTCAGCAATCCCAATTTCATTCCGCACACCCTAGATTGGCTACCATGGACAGCCCATGTACAAGTTGCATGTCCAGTCTGTCAAAGGGTCTTCTAGGGACTTTGAGAAGGTTGGTAGTTGGAATGCGCTAATGAGATTGTGTCGGTAGGTTTCTGTTGTGTTATACAAGATATGCTCAGCAGTGGACCGTAGGTGAGAGACCCTTGAACGGCCTGAGGTGTTTCGGTGGAAGCCAACTGAGGGTGCGGAGTGGGCAATGGGGAGGGACCCCACCCCCGCGCTGTCTCAACTGCCAGCCTTGGAGTTTCCCCTTCCTTCCAGGTCCTCTGTCCCCTTGAGCCCCTCCATTAGCCTGACCCACCAGCTTGTTCTGTGTGTGGGACACGACGGATTTGAGACGCCTGCCAGCTACACGTGGAGAGCACACCTTTTCTTGAGTTGCTTCATGCAGCTCGCTAAAACCGAGCAAGTCCTCGGACATCGCTTGAGCTTTCTGCGCGCTAATCTCTCAGCTTGAGCGCTTCCGGCCAGGGCAACCCCAAGAGATCGCAGAAAGCAGCAGAAAAGCGACATTGGACGTACCCCACAACGCACCTTCTCGAGTCTCGCAATGCAACCTTCGACAGGGGTTGTTGCAGCCACCAAAGTCGTTCGCCTCTTCATCAATCCCAGTCAGCACTACCGTTAGCGCATTCTGTCACCGTCCCGTCTCCGTTACCGTAATGGCTGGCTGTCTGCGCAGGTCAGCCCGAGGAACAAATCCACTGTTCTTCCCCACAAAGCTAAACGGTCGGGTTTGCGTTATTAGCACGACACCAATGCCACACCTGATACGCGCCGGCCTGGCCTGCTCTGATTGCAGGTCTTCGAGTCTCCTTCAATACCTGATCGGTACAAAGTGCCTGCCCCAGTACCACGGTGTACTCCATACTTTAGCTGGCACTTCCTCTTGGCAAGCTGTCTCGGCACAGGCTAACCCCGTATTTGCTGCTGGGACCTTTCATATGAACCCTCCATCGCCGTTCGCAAGATCCCGGAGAAAGCTTTCACTTTCCCTACAACCTCATCCGCCCAAGATCTCGACGCAACCACACACGCCAATATACCTTACCCAGTAATTCGACATTGGCTTTTTGGTCCTGCTGGGAGCTGAACGATAATGCGAGTTCGACAGCACACCACGATTTACTGTGTTCTCGGTGTCTGCGGCGTCTGAATTAGCGACTGTGGTCGGTGCTGGAGAAGGTCGCTTTGCTGATTGGTTGACGGTCACAGTGGGAGAAGAAATTGACGAGTCCTGCCTTTCAGATTCTAGGCGGCTCGCGCCTTTGGGAACCCCCACAGCGTTGCCGCAGCCAGCGCAAACTAGCATGTCGCCGTCGTCCAACGGCGATTCTCCGCACTCGGCAACGGCCACGATGACGGCGGCTGCCGCAGCGGGTGTTTCCAGGCAGTTTCCGCTGCCAAACCGGGATTTTTCGGTCGAGATTCCTTCCCCCCAGCTCGCTGCCGCCCCCAACGGCGCGAACACGCTGAAGTCGCCAAACTCGCTCAAGGCTGCTGCTGCTGCACGGACGCCGAGCTTCAGCCGGGAGGGCATCCTTGGCTCGGCGCAGAAAGCTCGAAATCTCTCCCAATCATCCGAGAATAGGCCAGAGTCGGTCCAGAATGGTATCCCGAAGTCGACAAGCGAAGAGAGCATCAACAGTATCAACCCATTAAAGAGGAGAAACACGGATGCCGCAGTGGATTACCCGAGGCGGAGAGCCACCATTGCCGTATGTGGCCCTTTGAGCACCGTCGCCGTCCTCGTGCTGACTGGTTCATAGTGTGAGGTGTGTCGTTCGAGAAAATCGAGATGTGACGGTACGAAACCGAAGTGCAAGCTCTGCACAGAGCTGGGCGCCGAATGCATCTACCGGGAGCCGGGTATCAAGCTGGACGCCGGAGACAAGCTCATCCTGGAGCGCCTGAATCGAATCGAGAACCTCCTTCAGATGACCGTGGTTGGTGGCCATGGCAACGGCATTGGCTTGTCCCACGACTCGCCCAACATGAGCAATGGAACTGCCTTGAGCGGCGACAATCTGATGATGCAGAATGCTAACAGCAACTTCGTCTCCATCATCCCCAGCGGCGGCCTGGGCACTTGGTCCGCGACCGCCACCAACATATCCACCATGCCCAAGGTGCACACCAACGCGGCTCTACACCTGTTGCAATGGCCGCTAATTCGGGACTTGGTGTCCCGGCCTTATGACCCCCAAATCCTCCTTCAGCTCGAAATGGCCCGGGAACCGCTGCACTCCCTCGCCAAAACTCCCTGCGTGGACTTGTCCAATACCAACGCGTACATCGAAGCATACTTCGACCGAGTCAACATCTGGTACGCCTGCGTCAACCCGTACACCTGGCGCAGCCACTACCGCATCGCGCTGTCCAACGGGTTCAGGGAAGGACCTGAGAGCTGCATTGTGCTTCTCGTTTTAGCCCTCGGGCAGGCGAGTTTGAGGGGGAGCATATCGAGGATTGTCCCACACGAGGATCCGCCAGGTCTCCAATATTTCACGGCTGCTTGGTCGCTGCTCCCCGGCATGATGACCTCCAATAGCGTGCTTGCCGCGCAGTGCCACCTGCTCGCCGCGGCCTACCTGTTCTACCTGGTGAGGCCCCTGGAGGCCTGGAACTTGCTTTGCACCACGAGCACGAAGCTACAGCTTTTGCTCATGACGCCCAACCGAGTCCCCACCGACCAGCGGGAGTTGATTGAGAGGATTTACTGGAACTCGCTCCTCTTCGAGAGCGATTTGCTGGCCGAGCTGGACCTGCCCCACTCGGGCGTCGTGGCATTCGAGGAAAACGTCGGCCTCCCCTGCGGCTTTGAAGGCGACGAACAGGAAGCGGTTGGGCGAGACGAGTTGTGGTATTTCTTGGCTGAGATCGCGTTGCGCCGGCTCTTGAACCGCGTCAGCCAGCTTATCTACTCCAAGGACTCGATGGCATCGACCACCAGCCTCGAGCCGGTCGTCGCCGAGCTGGACTTCCAGCTGACGCAGTGGTACGAGAGTCTGCCCGTGCCCCTGCAGTTCCCCTTTACGCGCACCATGCTGCCTGATCCGGTGCAGACGGTGCTGAGGCTGCGCTTCTTCGCCTGTCGAACCATCATCTACCGGCCATACATCCTCGCCGTGCTGGATAACGAGCAGGCGATATTGGACCCCGCGGTGCGGGACAGTTGCACCAAGTGCCTAGAAGCCTCAATCCGGCAATTGGAACACATCACTGCGCAGTAAGCTCTTTCCCCCTCCCCCTGATTGGCCGAACACTCCTCCCAATCTAACCAATTGGCCGCAGTCACGCCGGGCATATGCCGTACCTTTGGCAAGGGGCGCTTTCTATCGTGTCGCAGACGTTACTCGTCATGGGCGCTACCATGTCGCCGTCTCTTTCTACTATACTCTGGAGCCTCGTTCCCCACCGCGAGGCCATCGACCAGATCATCAACGATGTTGTCATGGAGATTGAGCGTTATGCCGTCCTCTCTCCTAGTCTCAGCCTCTCGGCTGAGATCATCAAGGAAGCCGAAGTTCGGCGCCGGACCTTTTTGAGTGGTTGATCCGCTTACAGGGCACAGCCCCCGGACACCTGCTCCGAGCATGCATCAGCCTGTTCGCTGACGCATCTTGTCTAGCCCGTGCTTGATCACGCTTCCGGTCCTCTGGGAATTTTCTTGCGTCGCCACAAACCCCACGACCCGCAGTTCGCCTCCTGCGAATGCACCGGCCAGCTGCATGTCCGGCGCGAACGAGTGGCATTCCGCTGGAACATGCTGCAAAACGACTCTTTTTTGACACGCAGCCGCTCCGTTACATCCTCGACAGGAACCCTGCCCCGTTTACGACAAGGCGAATACCATCGCTCTGCTGCCATGCGGAGGGCCCGAGGATCCAAACAGGGTTTCCCGGTTATCTGTATCAAGAGCTAATTCTGTCCTAATCGATCGAGTGGGCGCCAAGGGAAAACGGGCTACCCAGAAAGGAGATTCTGCAGGCTAAGACTGGGGTTACACACTGGGCTTCCCAGCACGAGTTAGAATTGACCTTGTGTTGGAGCGAGGCTGTAGATGGTCTTGGATACGGATATGACGGCCCGAGATTCCGCTTCTACCTTTCCATCCCCGCTCCCCGCATTCACTTCTCATGCGCCCCATCCTGGGCCATCAACCGTTCGCATCTAGCCCTCTAAGCTGGTTTTCTCACCGTATCACGGAAACTGGAGGGGGTACGATCGGCAGGCAAATACACCACCGTTTGGCGTTGGGATGGAATACCCTTACTTGGGGATCATGTACGTTTCGGTCTGGGGTTTTTGGTATTGTTTCATTTGGTGGATATATCCCTGGGATGTAGCATGACATGTGTAAAGGATTTGGAGAAGCCAGACGAATTACGTTCCTTCGAGACCCCAACTCATCTCGAATCCTTGTTGGAGTCGGACGATGCCGTTGTGACTCTATGTAGAGTACTCATGTTGTAACACTCACCAGTCAAGGTACCCCAACCACGGCAATGTCTAATACCAGCGGCATTTGAAGCCTATTTTTATCACTTCCTCTTCCTCACTTCAATGCACGTACATACAGTACCTTATACAAATCGCGTCCCGTGTCGATCGCTTCCTCCGCAACGGTGCTGCGGGGTTACCTATCGTGGCACCCCCGACAGCCCAACCCCCTTCCCCCCTCCTTTCGTCCCCATCTTTTCCGGGCCCGTCTTCCGAAGCCACATGCAAGGACAACCGGGGATGGATGCGCCGCTTATGGGAAAGGGGCATGGGGTGAGATTTAATTAACATTGGGCTTATCATCGGAGACTGGTTTCTCTTCGATGATGAGTGATTTTATTCTCTTGCGACTTTCCCACTACACCGGCATGGACCTGGCCTTTTATCTGAGGAGATTGAAGGAACTCCCTAAGGGTGGATCTTAGGGTACAGGTTCCATGTCTGGTTTGGCAACATACTGGTACCTGAATGTGTAGTTGCCTGGGCTGGTCCCTCGTCTTGGGGGTCTGTGGTGCGTCTGTGTACGTGAAAGAGTTTAGCATCCACAATACGGCTGATGCCAGCTGAAGTAGACTGGTGGCCGATGCAATTGTAGGCAATGCGTGGCAGAAGTGAACTCAAACGTGTTTGTGTGTTTTGATGAAGATGGGTGAGCGAGGCACTGCAGTCTGCACGAAGTGTCCCATTGACAAAATGCCGGATAAGCGTTCGAAGGCGTTCAAGTTTGTTCGATGCGAAAATGGCTGAGCATTCTTCTTGCCTGGCACTAGATATAAAGCGAGGTTGTCTGTCTATTGGCGTCATTCTCCATCCAATCCATGAGATTCATATGAGGTCGATCTCAGTTTGTAGTTTGGGATGAGTGAATTTACCTGCTGGTCCATCAAACACATAATACAAAGTACTAGTGGGCTAGCACAAACGCGCCATTATATAGACGGCAAGGTATGCTAGCCATGTGGGTTTGTATTGATAAGCCTCACGAGGTATACTTGGCCCAGTTGTAAGATGGACGTTGAGAGGTTGGTCACAGTCTGTGGCTTATTGTCTCAGCAAAAATATGCAGGAGGATTCCCGTACCACTTGCCGCGATCCGACACGGCACGGAAAGCCATTCTCGGACATGACTTTCAACTATAGCGGGATGCTCAATGTAAGATCTTAGGCAGCCGTAGCTTAGCTGTTATATGTTCACCAGCGCCATGCTTGGACGTCGCCGGTCGTTGGTAAGAATAGTAACTCATAACATGGATCTGCGGCGTTGAGTAGTGCTCTAAGGTAACTATATTTTTGCCGTTGAACAGGCCGGACGAACTGAGTCAAGAATAGAGAACCCGGAGACGACTGCAGTAGCGAATCAAAGAGGTCGTTATGGATTAACCCGTCGCAACAGATTGAGGCCAGGAAATGATCTTTACGTGTGCAATCGGACCTGGATAATCACACTTGACTGACCTGTACAAGTACAGACGACAGGTGGCATGGATCCGTTCGCACATCGGACGGCTCCCGGAAGATGGAATTTTTATCTGCCGTAACAGCAGCGAAGTGGATATCGCAGGTCAGCCCCCTACTACGCGCAGTACAGAACATGAGGTTCCATTGCTGAGTTTCAGTTGTAAGTGAAGCTTTGCATATTACCAATACAGCATCCTCCTTTATCTCTTGTCTTCCGTTTGTTGAAGAGGACGAGGGCGGGCTGCTCCGTGTGTGGCGTTTGTCCGATGTGGGGCCGAGTCGGCAAGGCCCGCTGCCGAGTGCGGGGAGTGAAAAGGGACAAGCGCCCGCACACCGTAGCTGCCCGTCTTTTGGGCTTGGCCAGAAGCTCCTGACAACCGAAAGCGAATTTCAAGTTCCATCGCCAGCTGTTAGCCCTTGAGAAAGTAAAACCCATAATGTCATGGAGGCCAAAGGTGAATATTCATTTGGTCCGACCACTCGAGTTGTATACCGTAGTTGTGGCCCGGAGTCACGTGACATGGCACACCAATCTCCCCGCCATCGCAATTTCTCTGCTTTCAATTGGATTCGCCCTTTGTCAGCTGCGGGTGTTGAAGTTGGATTGCACTCATCAGCACCACCTTCTGGGCTTGCGTTAGTGTCTATCACGGGCAGCGTGGATTGGAAGGAGACAGGAGAGTTCACTCCCTTTTGGATCGGGACCGTTGGAAGCAGCGACTGACTGGCTCATCACGAGGGCTTCTCGCTTGTGGAGCTCGAGGAGCTAAAACATCCTTAGCACGCCCCTGCCCAATCCATCCCCCATCGTCACCCCTCATCTGAATCTCGTCGCCTCGACTCAACCCATCCAACACCCCTTCTCTGGGGCTGCATTTCACCTCGACGGTGCCCAAAGTAACCGGCAGTTTTTTTTGGCTTGCAACTACGGGCCTCGTTGGGCTTTTATCAGGCGCCCACGGTATCCTTGCCAGTGAACAAGGGGCAGCGCCGGGGGTAGGTGAGGTGGCCTGGTTGTTGAGCTGGCAATGCACAAGCACCATCCGCGAGCCCAATCGCAGCTGGGGCAGTGGTAGACCCGCCCTTGCCTGGCCAACCACGCTCAACCAGCTGGGCACACTCAATTCGGACATCTCAACTTTGCTCCTCCTTCCCGCGGCTGTTCTCGGTTGCTAGACCGACACAACCGCCTTCTTTGGTGCGCAGTCGTACTCGACGCGAATGCTGCTGCTACCCCGGGGCTGAACACGGGACGAATGGCCGACCTCGACCAGCAGCAGGGCGGGCCCAGTACCTCGCGAAGAAGGAAGCAGACCGGCAAACCGAGGCCTCAGCCCGCAAATGATTGGTCACGGGCTGGCGAGCCACGCCCCCGCGCCTCGCCTCGTCCGAGACGCCATGGAGATATAGATATGGACATAGTCGAGTCGTCGTCCAACGAGGACGACGACAACGAGGCCAGGGCGTCCCCGATGAAGCAGAAGCAACGTCGCAGGCGCCGCCCGCAACGTCCGAGTTCCACGACATCTGATACGGCCTCCGACACGACGCCTCCCGTCCTCAAGGCCAGTCACCGGTCTCCAAAAGGTCGCTCCAAGGCCATGCGGGTGCCCAACGCTTCTGTGCCCGTGGTAACTGCGGACCCGGTCCCTCGGCGCCCAACCTGTATCATCGAAGAGGAGGAGGAGGATGAGGAGGAGGAGGAGGAGGGGGAGGACGACGAGGAGGAGGAGGAGGACGTGGCGCCCTCAGGCCCATCGCGGCCCGTGAGTCGCCAGACCATAGCTCGCCGCGAAATCAGTCCCCGATCCGCACACCGCTACCGGTCGACGCCTGAGTCCCGCCGCTCACCGAGAACATCCGTATCAGATTCCGAAGACGATACCGACGCCACCTCCGACTCCGAAGAGGAGCAGGTCATCCAGCCCCGCGGCAAGAACCTTCCACCGGCGCCGATGGCCCCTGCTGTTCCGCCCGCTCCTCCAGCCAACGCTGTCCCCATCTCGCTCCAGGAGCGGCTAAGCCGACGTCCCGAGATGGTATACGAGGAGGAGGAAGGGGACGGTACCTCAAGGTACGCCCCGTCGGTAGCCCGCCATCGGTCATTATCCCGCCCGCCCTCCAGCAGGCAGGATCAGTACCGACGCCCCAGGGATATCACTGTATCCGGTCCTCCAAGCCTCGACGAGACGCGGAGGCGGTCTCGGTCCAGATCCAAAAGGTAGGTGGATAGCAGCCGCCCTCGTCCAACTACAATGGTGCCATTGCTTTGTGTATGCTAATGCGCGCCTGTAGTGCCAGACCGTCCAGGAGGCACTATGACTCTGACGTCTATGTTCCCTCAAGGCCTGCTTCGACGTTCCAGAGGCCCCATGCTTCATCATCCTACAGTATAAGTTCTTCCGCACGGCGTTCAACGCTCTTTGGTGATGTCGCCGCGCACTCGGCCCGCCCATCGCGCTTGGAGAAGCCAGTCGAGCGGTCAGTCTCCATCCTCCGCAGCCGAGTGCACCATGTGGCATTTCTGACTCTGGCTTTAGTACTACCGTGTGTGTGCTCTGCCGGGATAAGAACACGCTTGTCAGCAAGACAGTCAAGCTCAAATGCTGCCACCGCATGTGCCATTCGTGTCTGCGCAGGGTCTTCGAACTATCTCTCACTGACCCTCAGCAACACATGCCCCCGCGATGTTGCACCTCCGATAACATTCCTCCCAAGTACGTCGACATGCTGTTCGATTCCAGCTTCAAGAGGGAATGGGCCCAGAGATACAGGGAGCACACCAGCAGAAATCGCATCACGTGCCCATCGCGTCAATGCGGCGGCTCGGTCAAGCCAGAAGATTTGCGCCGCGAAGGCGGTCGCTGGCAGGGCAGGTGTAGCCGTTGTAGGACCAGGATCTGCGGATCCTGCAGTGGCCGATGGCACCACCAGACCGAATGTCCACTGAACGATGACGCCACCCAGTTGCTCGAGCAGGGGAAACGGGATTCCTGGCAACGCTGCTACCACTGCAAGACCGTGGTGGAGAGGAAGCACGGTGTCAAACGTGCGATATGGTTAGAGCTTGCCTTAGCAACCACAACCCCCCCCCCTCTTCCCCACCTCACGCTAAATCCATGTGTCGTCTTGTTTTACTAACTCCCTACTCCATGTGTAGTCACTGTGGCGCAGAGCTTTGCCTGGTCTGCGGAGGCAAGTGGAAGTCGTGTGAATGCCCCTGGTCCAAGTACGATGCGGAGGCGGATGTGATGATTTCAAGGCCGAATCCCTTCGCTTCTCGCCCCGCCTCACCGCGTGAGCTTCAGTCGGATTTCACGCCTCCTACCACTGCTCGACCTCGGCCGTCAAGTTACGAGGACGACCTGTACCTGCGTCGGCTACATGACCACGGAGAGGAGCATCTCGCGAGAAAGATGCACTCTTTTGACGCGTTTGCTGAATTTGATCGAAAAAGGGAGGAATACGACTTGGATGATGCCCTTGAGCCTCGTGATCGCCGGCGCCGTGCCGGAACTCGGGACTACGGCGCGCCATTCGAGGATGACGACTATCATCGCCGCGCTGCGACCGTCGTAGCCCCATCACCGCCACAACTACACGTGCCCGCCGCACCGCCACCGCCGAGATCCGCATTTGAACCGCCTTCACGTTCAGCTTTTGATCGGGCAGCATCCTCTTTTGAATACAGCACCCCAGTTCACCGGAGCCGAGGGATGCGGTATGCCTCTCCGGAGAGATATGACGGTTACATGGTGGAAAACTACCCACCAGAAAGACGATCCCCTCGCTCTCCGGACAACTGGCACTCCTACTCACAGGAGCGGCGGCCTCGTTCTCGCGACAGGCGGCACACTTTTCCGTCCGAATCACGGCCCACGTCGCCTGAAACATGGCAACTGCCCACGCGCTACCCCTCTCCCGAGCCTCCCATGCCGGCTACAGAAGAAAGAGGGCGCCCTGCTTCGCCCGAAAGACGTCGCACTACCTCTCTTGAAAGGCGCCTCGCCGGCAGGTTCAAGAAAGAGAGCAGGCAAAGCCCAGCCGCTGGGACCCTTCCCGTGGGGCCTGCCGGCCAGATCTGTGCAATCGGCACCCTTGGCCCAGTCGGGCCCCTAAGTCCCGCCCGCATCCCTCACCCACCCTCGCGAGCCGCTACGCACATCGGCATAGGCATGCCCATGGCGCCTGCGCCGCCGCCCGCCATCCACGGGGCACCTCCCGTCGTTACCCCTCTCCGAAGATATCACACCATGGGCGAAGAGGGCTACGCGCCGGGCGGCATGCCTCCACCGGCAGATTGGTTCGGGCCGCCTCTTCCTCATGACCATCCGCACAATCACCCTCATGCCCGCCCTCCTCCTCCCCCTCCTCCTCACCCTCACGCTCCCGGGTTGGGCATGATGCCTCATCACGGGCCTCCTCTCCCTGGTATGCACGACATGATGGACATGAACGGTAGTGGCGGTTCGCCGCGCGGACCCCATGTGAAGAGGCGGCCTCCGCAGGCGCATCGCGAGCATAATAAGTATGAGCTGCCGAGGTCGTCGGTCTTGGCGGGCTTGGGAGGCTTGGGCAGGGGGATGCATCGTGTTTCGGAGTGGGTGAATTATGTTGAGCCGGGCTTGCCGGATGGGGACGCGGCGACGACCGTTGTGCAGTAGTAGCCGGCCTGGCTCTTATTCCGGATTCTTTTCTTTCCCTGGCGCTTGATTGGTTGTTTCTGATTCATCGCTTTTCCTGGATACTTGTTCACTTGGATATGAGGGGAGCGGAGCAATGGATTGGGTATGGATTGGCAAGGCGATGAGCCCCAAGGGGTGGTATAGTCATGACGTTTATGATTGAATGTTATATGGTCGGTATGTGGGCATTGTGGGTGCATGTGGGTTTTGTATATGTCTGGTTGGGCGGGGGAGGCCCGAGATGGTCGGGGGTAGGGGGAAGGACGCGGGAATCGGTGACTCTGGCCCAGGCAGAGAAGCCCTCTTTGCTGTATCTACAAACTGCCTGTCATTGCATATAATGTCTGTCTGCTCGGTGATTCCTCTCCTCTTGGCCGCTTCCTCGCTCTTCTCTGTTCTGCAGGCGGTGGTGGGACGGGTTGTGCGTACAACTCTGGGCGTGAGTCGCAAGGGTCTCTGAATAGGTACTGTATCAATCGTGCCGTGGTTCAGTAGTCCACGAAGCTCGGGCCGCGTTGTCAGAAGATTCGCTGTACGATCCCTTGAAGGAAGATTTCAGTTACAACAGCAGGAGTGAAGCAATATTCCGATACTACGCATAGAGTTATGTAAACTGGAACAGGTACGCCCTCTGCTGTTGGCACATTCACCCCTCTGCGATTTACCTCTTCGCCTTCTTGCTCGGCCTCGCATTCTTCTCCTTTTTTCTCTCCTTGAGCTGCCGCGCCTTGCGGATGTCTGTGGCGCTCTTGAGCTCCCTCCGACTGCCCTCGCCGTCCTTGTACCTGCCAACGCGTTTCTCCTTGGCCTCGGCCACGCGCTTCTTGCGCTCGTGATAGTCGTCGCGGAACTTGTCGGCGTCCTTGGGCGCCTTTTCCAGCTTGTGCTTGTACCGCACGCCTCCCGGCGCGCTGAAGTTGCGCACAAGATTGGACTTTTCGGCCTCGCCCACCCCGGGCAGCCGGCCGAGCCGGTTCGCGCGGCGCCACTTGTCGAAGCGGCCGCTCTGGAACGACGCGGCGATCTTGACGCCGCTTTCGCCGCGAATCATTTTGGCGCCGCGCGAGCCATCGTCATCGTTGGCGCGCGAGACGTACTTACTGTGGCGCTTGTCCCAGCGCATCTTGGAGCGAGTCGGCAGACCAAAGGCTTTGGCTCCCTCGTCGTTATTCAGGTCCATGGCGGCATCACGAGCTGCTTCAACAAAGTGCGAGGTGCCGCCCGAATGGATGCCGTATGCGCGTTCCTCGGCTACGCTGGTTGTGCGGGGAGTGTAGGACATAAATATTTCAGGATCTTCGAAAGAGGTCTGGCCCTTCTTGGACTTGCTGCTGTTTGATATCGTGACCTCCAGTTCCGAGTCCGACTCCTCGTCCTCCCATGCGCCCTCTCCTTGTTCACCAGCTTGTTCTTCTCCAAACTTCTTAAAGCTGCCTCCTCCGTCTTCTTGGGTAGGCGAGTCGGCATCAGCATCCGCCATCTCGGTATCCTCCTCTTTCTTCGCGTTTCTCCGGGGGCCAACCTTTGCCCTGAAGTTGCGCATCACCTCGGCAGCCTTGTTCTTTGAAGATTTGCCCTGGGGCCCAATCTCGAAAACGGTTTCTTGAGGCTTGAAACCACTAATCTTGGAGAGCAGGCTATCCCGAGCTTCTGCGGCGTCTGCAGCAGATTCCCCGAACAGAGCATGCAGCTGGGTCCAGCCTTTGGATGCGATTACTTCGCGGGCACGCTTGGCGCTCTGGCTGGATGCCGAATTTCTGGTCTTCATGTACAGCTTTTCGGCCTTGATGGTGACTCCCTTGAGGGCACTGATATCGCTGTTCTCACTGAGCACCTTGTTGACCCACTCCGTGTTGTTCTCGAGCTCCGCTCTCATCAAGGACCCGACCACCACATCTCTGGCAAAGGATGGTTCAGTTACCTCCTGACCAAGGACTAGCCTCCTGCCCAAGAAGAGGTGGAGATCTAGGAGATAGGGGAGGTCTGATTCTTTGACGAGAGCATATGCCCAACCGCGCTGGCCAGCACGCGCGGTTCGGCCAACGCGGTGAACGAAGATCTTGGGCTGAGAGGGAAAGTCATAGTTGATGACGTTGGCGAGAACCGGGATATCGATACCGCGAGCAGCAACATCCGTGACGACCAGGATATTGGACCTGCCCCTTCGGAAATTGTCGACCTGAATTTTCCGGGCTGTCTGGTCGAGTGAGCCGTAGACATACGACACGGAGAAGCCGGCATGGCGCAGCAATTTTGCGATGTACTCGACGTGATGCTTGGTGGCGGTGAAGATGATAGTCGAATGTTCTGTTGGCTTCTCTTTCCGATTTGGTTTGTCAGACCCGCGCTTTCGCTTCCTTGACTGCTGTTCATCGTCCTGCTCGACGCCTGCTGGCGGTCCCAAGGGCATCTTAATGATGTCATGAAGGATGTGGAGGAGGGCGCCCTCCTTCTCGGCGCCCTTGACTGAGAAGAAAGCGCTCTCAAGGTCAGGAGACACCTTGGTCTCAGCATCCAACCTCACAAGACTAGGCTCTTGCAGACCAGCTCTGGCAAACTCGACCAAAGAGGAGGGCAGGGTCGCCGAGAAGAGGAGGGTCTGCCTCGATGGCGGCAGCGCATGCAGAATCTCGGTAAGCTGGGCAGCGAAGCCCATTTCGAACAGGCGATCTGCCTCGTCAAAGACGACATATCGGACCGACGAGAGGTCCAGGGACATCTCTACCTTCAGATGTAGGAACCGACCGGGAGTAGCGATAACGATATCAGGGTTGGCGGCCATCAATCCGAACTGTTCTTCCAGGCTGTCGCCACCGACTAGCAGGACCGTCCTGAGATCTGTCCCTTTGCCGAGCTCCTTCACAACCTTCAATGTCTGCAGGGCCAACTCGCGCGAGGGTGACAGGATAAGAGCCCTAGCCCCAACCCGTGCGCTGTGTGCTTTCAAGCGCTCGATCATGGGGATGACGAAAGCGGCCGTCTTGCCGGAACCTGTGCGGGCCATGCCCACGACATCGCGTTTCTCGAGAATCAGGGGAATTGCCTTGCGCTGGATGGGCGTGGGGACAGAGAAGCCCTTCCGAGTGATGGCTCTTAGGAGGTTTGAATTTAAACCTATGAGCGGTGTGTAAGCTCTCCCACCTTAGTCGAGCGCAACATGACGGGGACACGAACCCATGGCTTGGAAGCCGCCGCCCTTTTTGACCGATTTGCCGTGCAGGTTGGAGGTTTTCCGGTTCGACCTCCGCTGCTGCATGGCAATGAAAGCCTCGTCGCCATCGGCGTCGTCGGAATCACCATCACCGCCGGCGTTCAGAAGATCGCCAAAATCAAGGTCCGCGGGCTTCTTGTTGGCCTCGCCATCGCTCTCGCTGCCGGTTTCGTTGGCAAACAAGGACCCGGCAATATCGACCTCGTTCTCTGAAAAAGCCCGGGATGCTGCGCGTCGTCCCGGCATGCTGATTCGTTTGCGCTGCACCGGAGCAGCCTGAAGTCGCCAGAGAGACTCCGGAAAATCGTCAATGGGCGGACACAGAGGGCACCTCTAGCGCAAGGGACCTGTATCCTGGCATGCTATGAAAGGCTGCGATGAGAGCCAGGCCATATGTATTTTTCGGACTTCCCAGATTATAGTGGGCCCGCTGTGGGGAGTTACCCACTTGTAGCTTATCTTACGATAAGCTTCAATCATCAGCCGTGATCGTTCTGGGCATGGGACCAACAACCTTCATTCACCCCAAGACATCCGTATTGCGTACGCCCCAGAGACTCAAGCTACGTGCCACACTCAGGTCGATACTACCATTACAACAACTATCTGAAATGGCTACAAAAGAGACAACAGATGAGGCGCCGGCCGACAATCGAGATGCGCTCGAGGTGCTGGAAACCGAGGCCAAAGAATGGGAGAAGGTGCGCACATCGCTTGTCTTCGGTTGACTGTTCATGCCGTTGCTGACAACACCATCAGGATGCCGAGATTGACCGCATATTGAAAGCCTTCAGGCTGGACGCGTGTGTTACTCCCTCACACTTGACCGACTCTCTCTCACAGCGACACTAATACTTCCAATCCCCCTTCCCAGGTACGCCGTCCTCGGGCTCAAACCAGGCGTGCCCGAATCCGACATCAAAGCCGCCTACCGCAAAAAGTCACTCCTCATCCATCCAGACAAGACCAAGAACCCCCTCGCGCCCGAGGCTTTCGACCGGCTAAAAAAGGCCCAGACGGAGCTGATGGACGAGAAGCATCGCAAGAACCTTGACGAGGCCATCGCCGACGCGCGCATGCTGCTCATCCGCGAGAACAAGTGGACGGTCGACAGCCCCGAGCTCAAGACCGAGGAGTTCGAGCGCAAGTGGGCCGACAAGACAAAGTTCGTGCTCATCGAGAACGAGCAGCGGCGGCGGCGGCAGCTCAAGGCGCAAATGCAAGAGGAAGGCCGCGAGCAGCGGCGCCAGGAGGAGGAGGCCGAGCAGCGGCGTAAGAAGAGGCAGCACGAGGAGGACTGGGAGGCGACCCGAGACCAGAGGATCAATAGCTGGCGGCAGTTTCAGAAGGGCAAGACGGGCGGGGACGAGGGCCCCGAGAAGAAGAAGAAGAAGAAGCTCAAGCCTATTGGTTGAGAACCGCCATTTACTCCGTCATTTTAGGTCGGACTGGGCCCTACCAGCTCTTCTACAAGGGGATACGGAGTCCTCTCCGGGGAAACACTACCTTACTGTGAGTTGTCTTTTAGAGAGTGGGCGCTTCGTTAACCCTGACCATGTGGAAGGATCTCGCCGATACCAGCCTATAACAGGAAGTATCCGTAAAACAGTGGCAGATGCTGGGAATGTGAGGCTCGACTTATACGGTCCGTGATTCAGCTTCGCAGGCAGTGTCGTGACTGTTGACTTATTGTTCTCTTATAGCCAACAAAATAGCCAGCCAGGTCCGACGGAGGCCGGAACTCTCCTACCTACAGAAACGGCTAGACCCATTGCACAGAGTCGTCTGTGGGCAAGCCAGTCCTAACCTCCATCTCAGCGGAAACAGCCGCCTTACTTCGGCGCATGTTTCTTCTTATATTGCACAAACCGCCCCAGATTCAACAGCGCCTCGTCCGCCCGCGTCCTCAGCTCTGCCTGCGTCCTCTTATCGATACCCTTAGTCAGCGCCTTCATCTTTGGCACAAACTCCTCGATATGCTTCAGGAAGCCGTCCTTCCAGAAAACTTCCTTGTCGCACGGTACCTCCTCATCGCCGTACATGTCGAAGAGCTGGTTCAGGGCCTCGATGACGTCGGCCGGCGGTGTCGTTTCCTGGCCGAGCAGTGTCACCAGGAAGACTCCCACCTCCCGGTTCACCTCGAGCGGGGCGGGATCGCGGGCTAGCGAGCCCAACACGCCAATGCATTTGACCCCGAGACCCTGGAACGGGTCTTGCGTCCCGCCCTCGCTCGTACTGGGCTCGGGTTGCTGCATCTGACTTTTGGAGGCCTGGTAGAGCGAGATGAATTTCCGGTGCGGGCTGCTGTTTGCAGGCGTCTCGCCGGTGAGGACCCGGGCGATGGCCCAAGCCAGGCTGGTTACTTGTGTGGCTAGCTTGAGGTCTGCGCTGTCGGCCTCAAGAATGGGCGCTATTGTCTTACGCCAAATCTTCTTAGCTGTCAGGTACCATGCACCGAAGACGTTGGCATTCTCGCCGTTGGCAAACTCGAGGCAGGAGATGGTCCAAGCGATGTTGTTGAGCGCGGAAAGAGAATGGGACTGGATGGCAAGGGCTTCTTCACTGTCGACGGGGATGTTGGAGAGTCGGATGAGCTGTGGAACGGCTTTCTGAATGAGCTCCCGGAGGGTGGGTAGGTCGTCGATGTGGCTGGCTCCTGAGCCCTCTCCCGCCGTGACGAGATCCATGTCGGCTTCGATCTCTGAGTCGACTGAGTCGTCCTCGCCTTCGTCACCGTCGTCCTCATCTTCACCTTCCCCATCCTCTTCAGGTCCGGCATTCGAACCTTCATCGACTTCCATTGCGTCCCCGTCCGCGCCATCAATGCCATTCCACTCCTCATCAGCCTGGGCAGGCCCAGAAGGTGTGCGGTTGCCCTTGACGAGCGTTTCTTGGAAGTCGGTCCCGATAGATGTCAATATTTCCAAAGCGACTTGGGTAATCTCGAAATGGCTCGAAGTGCCGTTGGTGGTCGCGGTGCCCGGGGTGACCTGTTCCAGCGCCCGAGCCAAACTGGGGATCAGGGCCGCATCACATGCTCCGTCCTTGCCGGGGCTGTGGTCGAGCCATTGTAATGACGAGAAGACATTATGCAGGACACCACAAGACAGCACCGCTCTCGGGCCAGCTCCGGTTGCGAGTTTTAGCAGGACGTCGTAGCACCGCGTCTCTTGGTCATTGGTCATCGCCTGCCCGAGCTGTAAACTGTCTTCGGACAAGGTCATGAGACAGGACATGGCCTCCTCGAAGATCTCCTGAGGCGCAATGTCTGTGGAGGCCAAACGGAAGAGGAGGCGCAGGATGGTCTGGTTTCCTACAATGGCTTCCAGGATCTCTTCGCGGGCTAATGCCAGGAGACCTACAAGAGTGAGCAAGGAGCTGGTGATGTCCCACACCAGACGTTGTTGAGCTCTCAACAGCTTTGCAAAGGAGGGCTCGGTTGCAGTAAGCGTTTCGAGGATCTGAGATGCGGTTAGTGACCACGATGCCACCACCTAAAGAAGGGCCATAGGGCTTGGATTACCGCCTTGACAGCATGCTCAATCGCGGTGAGGATGTCGAGCCTGTACAAGTGAACACAGAAATCCGCCTCCTCTTCCTGGGCGAGAACCTTGAGGATCTCCCAACCCGCCGCCCGGCTGTCGATGCTGTTATCTGTGAGGGTCTCGGTGAGGACAATATGGACGACCTGTTCCCTCAGAAGCAATTTCCTGCATTTTGCATCCTGAACGATGTTGGCAATGGCGCCAGCAGCTGCTGTCCTGGACTTTGCTTCTGGGCTCTGCAAGTCTCTCAGGACGGGCAAGATCTTGCTCTCGCGGAGCTTGGCGAGTTCTGGGTCTGATGGCGGTTTCACGGGCTTTGCGATGGGATCGCTGCGGTTTCCGCGCATTCTATTCCGGCGTGATTTTCCCATGCTTCGGCAAAAAAGGACTGCTGCGAATTGCAGTTACCAATATTTGAGGTTCTGTAGGAAGCAGTTTGACTTTCTGCACCCTCACACATTCGAAAACGGTTGCCGTGTTGACGAGAACTTCTGGTGAAAAAATACCCAAGGAAAAGAACGCCCCTCTTTCAGGTACCCCACAAGTACCCACCAGTCCCGCCTTGAGGGGACCAAGCTTGAGCCAAGCTGCAGCCAGGCTTTGTGCGCTCGGGGTTGAGTCTGTCAGTGGGGTCCCGTCTGCTGTGGGAGTGGATCGACGCTTACCTTTGCAGGGGCCTTGTCTGGAGAGACACGTTGAGATCCCGTCTCGCAGTCGCACCACCTCCCATAGCACACGGCCGAGCGCCGCAACTCATGAGTCGGCCCTTCTCCATTTCGAGATCGCGTCACCAGGCGCAGACAGATCCTGGACGGATGCATACAGCACGCGCTGGACCGTTTCGATGACGACTGACCATTGATTTTACAGCTGAGGACCTCGTCCGCCGAGAGGAACTTGAGCGAAGACAAGAGAACAGGGATCGCATTCGCGCCCAGTAGGCAGATCAACATGGGAACAATGTTTCTCAGCCATGAGGAGTTAGGCAAGAAGGACGACGACCACAAGCCGACCAAGCTCCCCTCGATTCATCCGCGATGGAGCGCTGCTACTGGAACCCCGAGGAGCAGGATGCTCAAAAGGCTTGCGATTGCCTTTGCCCTGGGCGTCTTCATCTATCTGTTCCTAGGCAACCTACCGACTGACGTACCCATCCGTGACCGACGCCGCCCCATATATCGCCCCGAGTTCGAAGCTGGTAGGCCCAGTGCGCCGGGCCCGATGCCGAAGCTGACGACCGGTCGGAAGCCCCAATATCCGAACCTCACGCCCGCTCGGCCTGTTCAGCCGGATGCTGTCTCACTTCAGGCTGCTTACAACGGGCCCATCGTGTTTCCAAGGCTCCGCTCCACGCTCCAGGCGATACACGCTACGGACGGAAGCTCGCCTGTCAATAAGAATGTGTTATACGCTGCCGCAAGCTTGAAGAGCGCTGCGTTGCTGTTGCCAATGGCGTGCCAAATGGCAGATGAGTTGAGGAACTATGTCCATTTTGCCTTGGTTGGCGGGAGCGAGATTGACCTGCAGGAGCTCCGTGCTGTCAATGGCATTGATAACTCTTGTCAAGTCATATTCCATGGTATGGCGCGGCCAATTCCTGATCCCCGCCTCGGCCCCCCCCCCTCCCCTCAAGGGAGAAGACTCGGATTGACTTGGTTATAGACGCTCGCCCCGATTATGCAGGAGCCTCAGCTCCTGAACGTCTACGGCAGAGTTCAGTCCGTGCCTTGTGTATGTCTGATTGCTCGTGGCAGCTCAACCCATGTTAATCACTTGCAGACCACATCCACAATCACATGCACCCACAGGCTGTGATTGTCGATGCTTCGGATTTAGAGGAAGACTACTTTCTGGCCGGATTCAGGAAGCAAGCTCCAGTCTCAGGCATCCCGCTCATTGAATTGCCTGAACATGCGCATTCCAGGCTCGCCTGGACTACAAAACTGGACAGCTCGTCGTTGGCAGGTACTGACACCAACACGCCGCCCGCATCTGTGACACCGCTAACGTGACGAGCAGCTTGGGACAAAATCAGCATCGACATCCTGATCAACGCCCAGCCCGCTGCCTCGGGGAACCTCATCCATCTGCTCAAGTCCTTGTCGGCTGCCGACTTCTCGGCGGGATCGGTTCCGCATTTGACAATTGAACTGCCTCCTGATGTGGATGGTGCAACGACCGAATTTCTGAAAGCCTTCCAGTGGCCCCCCCCCGGTTCCAGTCGACCCTCTTACCCTAGGCAGCTCACCCTCAGGCACCGCATACCACAGGGTCGGCTGACCGAGGAGGAGAGTTCTGTACGGTTCATCGAGTCGTTTTGGCCAAGCAGTCCGCAGTACTCACATGTGCTGGTCCTGTCGCCGCAGGCCCAGGTTTCGTCCCAGTTCTTCAATTGTAAGCATGGATTCCGTGATTGGGGAGTACTGTTGCTGAAGGTTGCTTGTTAGACCTCAAATATTCTGTGCTACACTACCTATACTCGAAAGCGGCTCTCACGCAGGAGTGGGATTCGAGGCTGCTCGGTATTAGCCTCGACCTGCCTTCGACCCATCTAGATGGCTCAAAGCCGTTCACGCCTCCTTCGGGAAAAGGAGAGATCCCGTTGCTCTGGCAGGCTCCAAACAGCAACGCTGCCCTCTTCACGGGGCAGAAGTGGACTGAGCTACACGCATTCGTCTCCAAGTTGCTCGAATTCCAACACAGAACTCAGCCGCTGCCTTCCTTCTTCACCGACAAGCTTGTCAGCAGGAGGTATCCTTCATGGCTGGAACACGCCCTGAAGCTCTCGCGTGCCCGGGGTTACTGGACCCTTTACCCGAGCGAAGCGACGGCCAAAAGTCTGGTTACCGTGCACAGCGAGCTTTACAGAGCCCCCGAAGAGTACGAGAGGGAGGCAGCGAAGGAGATGCCAGGGAATGCCCCGTTGCCCGTCTCAGGACGAACGCTCCTCGAGAGCTTGCCTAGGGATGGCAGCCTGTTACCATTCGACGAGATGCCACTGTTGCTTTGGGACGGGAGGGTTACTGAACTCTCGAATTTGGATAATGCTGCGGCAGCCTATGCGAACGAATTCAGACGTGCGGTAGGGGGTTGCCAGGCTCTGGCACCAGAGGACCTCGTCGCTAAAGCGTCGATGAAGGATCTGTTTTGCATGAAGGATGAATGAAGGAGTCGGCTTTGATACGGAATTCCGGATTGACGATGCTGGACAAACTATCTTTATATATAACGTTATATATAACGTGATCCACCATTGACTCGGACCCCCCATTGACTCGGACACATTTTCCCCCACCATAACCACCCAAC
>NW_026944222.1:1947190-2001935 GCF_033297405.1 Parathielavia appendiculata
TCTGGTGAACTTTTGGCAGTTTGTAGTGGCATAGTCCGGAAAATGTGTCCGACTCAATGGGGTGTCCGAGTCAATGGTGAATCACGTTATATATATATAAAAGAGTACTGGAGAGGCCTCACATCCACAGTTGTTACGTACACATCAATTGGAATGGGCTGTGGAGTAAGATTCAGCAGGGCATCTTGCCGATAACAACACACGTATACTCCAAGGTATACTGGAATACCGAACACACCCAGCGCCTAGCCTGCCGCTCTTCATTCCTCTCACTCATCAGCACGCTCATTCAGCTTGTTGATGATCAACAGCGTCACACATGACCCGACAATGCACAATGCTATGGTCCCCATGACCTACTCAGGTCAGCAAACCTAAGACACCGGTTTTTGAGCCGCATCGACCCAGCGGACTCACCGCCTGCGTCTTCCACCCGCTCTGCACGATAGCTGCTCTTCTGCTGTACTTGTTGACCGTTGCTAGGGCAAGTCAGTCTCACAATTCAGACACCGCTTGAGAGGAAAGTAGAAGGGATCAAACGCATACTCATATAATTGGCGATGCCCACCCCAAGGCAGCTCACAGACAGCGCCCAAAATATAGCGCCCATGGGTTTAGCCATGCGCAGCTCGATGTCGGTTGCCGTCTTGCTCAGGTGGAAGGAGAGGACGATGGCCACGGCCACGATGGACATGTACATGGAGAGACGGAGGTATGAGAGAAAAGCTTGTTTTAATCATTTTTTCAGTACTTCATTAGTCTCGCAGAAAAGGGGCGATGGGTAGTACTTCGTTCATTCGCGCAGTGGTCGCGGCAGTCGCTCGACTCGTTGTCGAAGAGTAACGCGCCGAGGAGGGGCGGCAGGCAAAAGACGTTTTGGAGGAGACCGCGGCTGGAATGAGAATTAGAGTGTGCTCATAACCTTCGGTTTTGAGGGATGCTTACTCTCTCATCTCGGACACCTCGACTGGATGGGTGAGTGAGACGAGCGGAGCGCAGCAGTGGTGACATGTTTGGCTGTCCTCTTCATCTGCGACAGGGACCGAAGAGGACATTTCTGATCTTGTCGTTCTACACGAGTATAAATTGGGTTATGGTTGCCAATGTATGGAGTTGCTGGATATGCCGGCTCTTTGATGCCCATTACTCTGGGTACTGTTACCTTCGGTCAGCGACTCGAGCAATGCCGTTCCCGGCCTTTCGATGACGCTTGCTTAAGGGGCCCGCTTTTCGTTGCATCGCACAATGGCCAACCAGAGTAGCCGTTTCGCGTGTAAGTCGAGACTCGAGGACGGCTAGAGAAGAACAACGGACAATTTTCACTATCCCTCTACGGCCGTCCAGACAGAAGAAAGTGTGTAAACCATTTGGGCGGCGTCAATTGGTCCCAGAGGTCCATCGACCGGCCTGAGTGACCAGTTGTGGCCGAATTGAGGCTGTTTGGTGTCTGCGCTCTTTGACGTTCTTGTGTCCGTTATCGGTTTCTTATCGGCAGTGCACATGAGCCATCTTCTACGTCCGTACAGGGCCCGCGTGTGAGTGGTTGCCGCCAGGCGCGTCTCAGCGCGTCTTCCCATCCGCAATCCTTCACCCCGCCATCGACCAAGCATCACGCAATCTCCCACACCAGATCGAGATAATCATTCTCCTCCGATATTTCATACAAAGTTGTCAGATATGAGTAAGTGGCAAGGCCAGGTTACAACCATGGCTTACCAACATTCTGACCAAATCAGCGTCATACGGCGGCTACCAACAAACAAGCTACGGCGGCAACGATGGCGGCGGTTTTATGGGTGCATCTCAGCAAGGCAGCCAGGGCGGCGAGAGAAAGGTATGCCCACCTTCGTTTCAACCCCATCCCCTGTCTCGTCTCTAATCGTTTGTCCCAACCCAAATCAGAGCTTCGCAGACGACACCCTCCGCCCAGTAACCATCAAACAGTTGGTCGACTGCAAAGAAGCCTACCCGAGCGCTGAACTGGCCATTGACGGCATGCCAACCACCCAGGTGACGCTCATCGGCCAGATCCGCGCGGTGAATCCGCAGGCGATCAACATCACGTACCGCATCGACGACGGCACGGGCCTAATCGACGTCAAGAAGTGGATCGACGCCGACAAGGGCGAGACAACGCCCCGCTTCGGTGTCGACACGTACGTGCGCGTCTATGGCCGCCTACAGAGCTTCAACGGCAAGCGCCACGTCGGCGCCCACTACATCAGGGCGATCGATGATTTCAACGAGGTCAACTACCACTTGCTGGAGGCGACGTACGTGCACCTGTGCCTAACCAAGGGCACTTCGGCGGACGGTCAGCCTCAGCAGCAGGGTGGGGGCGGGATGGATACCGGCGGAGATAGCATGTTTGTGGATGGCGGGTATGGCGCTGGCGGCGTAGGGGACTCGGCGGGCATGCAGGCGAGGCTCTCGCCCTGCTCGAGGAACGCGCGGACTGTCTTCAACTTCCTTGCCAACTCAGCGCCGGGTGATGGCGCCCATCTCAACCAGGTGGCCAGTGGTACGGGACTTTCGGTCAGGGATATTATGAGCGCCACCGAGGAGCTGTTGGGCCATGGGCTGATCTACACCACGGAAGACGACGAGACATGGGCGATCCTGGAATGTTGATCGGTTTTGACATGTGCAAAAACCTGCGGTACGGAAGGAAATCGGGGGAAACTGGGAAAGGATTGCATCATGCGGGATACCATGGCGCTTTGCTGTTTGGCACATATTGTTGATTTTATGTTTCAGTTCATGTGGTCAGACAGGACTCACGGGGCTGGTGATCATGTATATTTTTGCTGAGACACTCGACAGTCTTCGATAAAGTCAAACTAACAAACTACTGGGCAACCGGATGCCCGTCGAGACCGGAATCCAGGGACACTATAGACCCAGAGCCAGCATGTTGGATGCGGCAATTAACAAGTACGGACCGACTCAGTTGATGAGCCATAGCAAAGCAGAAACCTGGAAAAGAGGATCGCAAAAACACACTGACACAACTCGACCCGAAGGACAGGCCTCGAGAACGCCTTCACCTCACCCGTTTCTCAACCTATCAACCCCTTAGGACCACCGAATCTCTTCACCATCGGACTCGGACTAGAATAAGCGACCTTGCAACCGGGCACGCGGGGCTCACGAACCATGATTGACAGCCGGACGGGGGCAGATCCACGTCCAAGGAAGACATCCCGCTTTACTTCAAAGCCAAACTTTTCATAGTAGGCATTGTTGACAAGCGAGCTTGACTCAAGATACATGGGCCGGTTCTCGGCGTCAGCCTGTTTAATACAGCGGGGCGTCTCCCATCAGCAGGGCGTGACTCGATCGGTGTGCAAAGGAAAGAGGGTTACTCACCCGCGCCATCATGTCCTGCAGCAGCCTCGCCGCATAGCCTCGGCCTTGCGAGTTGGGCTTAGTACCCAGGTAGACCAGGTACCATGCATCGTCGTCCCTGTCACCGAGGACGTCGGCCTTGGTGTCGTGCAGCAGAGGCAGGATCTCCTGGAAGTAGCGCTTCTTTCCCTCGGGCGAGAGCTGGAAGTAGAGTCTCCACATACCGCTCCGGAGCTGCGTCCACCATCCGTCCAGGTGTTTGCCCGGCGGCACCCTGAGAAACATAGAATCTTGGTTAGTTACGCTGTCAAATCTCACGATATTACTCTTAACACGTTCGGGGCATGTTCAACAGCTCCGCAAGGGGTGGTTAAATTGCCTACCAGAGCGCCACGCTATCACACTCGGGCCCGACAGCCGTAACCAGACCGCTCATGCAGTGGGCCGCCACCGTGTACGTGAGGATGTCGACATGCAGCCTCCACTTGTCCTCCTCGGCCGAGAGATCTCTGGAGCCTCCGTCGTCGACGAGGTACCGGGCGTAATCGTCAGCAGCAAAGGCGTGCGCCAGCGTGAGCGCCATCTCTCTACACTCCGACATGCCCACGACACGCACAGCCTCCTTCCACCGGGCCGGGACCAGGGACCGCTTCTTGAGCGTCGCCACGACCGTCACGGTGGAGGCACTGGTACTTGTACTTGTACTGCTTACGGACGACGCCATGCTGGGCAGTTACTTTTCAATGTTGACTGTCTAGATGTGGGATCAGAGTTGGTTAGAGACCGAATATCCTTCTGAAGCTAGCGACAGCATTGGGGAGAATCGAGAGCAGAGACATACTTTGCTCGTTTTTCTGATATATTCTGGATACTGTCACCTGTGTGGACTCTCGAAAGTTGCGTCCTCGAGATGGGCATGAATCTGGACGGATGGCGCAGGCAATTGAGGGCGGTTCGAATGTCAGCAGACATCAATATGGCTCTTCGGTCGTTGATCCCCTCGACGAGTGTATGGTTGGGCTGTGGTGGGAAGAGTGACCGAAGTCGATCGAAGTGAGTAATGGATACGGGATCCTTTCGTTCTGGTCACACAGAAATGCAAACACACAGCACAGACCAAATGGATGCTGCTTGTGTGCGAAGCGGGGTGATGTGGTTAGATGCCGGAAGAGCAGGAGGCAGGAGGCAGAGGTGCCCGTTAGGAAGAATACCCCCTGATGGGGGACTTGCAAGCGGTCTTAACGCGACGAACAGTTATTTTCAGTTGAGCTAGGAGGTATTGTCGTCCCAGGGGAACAAGGAAATTGGACGAGGAAGAAGCGAGGACGGAGAGGGATAAGTAGGCGCCGTGATGGGCCAACAATTTCCGAGACATGTTGGACAGAATGAGACAAGCGTAACAGGCTTAGGCTGCATGGCATGACATTGTGACATGGCTCGTCCAGCGCAGAGCAGCAAGAGCCCCGTGATTACACTTGCACACGCAGCCGCCAGCCTGCACTATCATTGCCAACTGTCGGACAAGGCACATGAACGTGGATGTCTTTGGTCGAGGAATCCTCCGACAGGGGTGCATTGAGCAATCGGGGCGTCGAGGCGTCGGGGGCGGCGGTATCCATTGGCTAGCACCGGCTGCCCGCAGGGTAGAAGGGCGAGGCAACGCGGCAGTCGTCGGTCGTCCGCCTCCGTGAGTGGGGGTACGCCGGGTCCCGGATACCAAGGACAGCCAACCAGCGCCGGAGAGGTAACGTCAGAGGCAAGCAAGAAGCGCGTCTGCGTCGATACACGCTTGCTGCACAAACACAAGCTGGGAAGACTAATGCTGCATCGATGCTATAAAACGTCGGGGGTCTGAGCCCCGCTGCATTGCCCAGCAGGCCCAACAGGCTTCAAGGGTGTCTGCTTCCAATCACGATCAATACTTCCCGGCGTGGCGGAACAGATCCATTCACCGATCGGTCCGCGCACATGGGGCCCTGCAAGGCGGTCAGGTGACGACCTCATCGAGGACTTGGGCGGTTTGTGACGTTCCCTAGTCCGGCACCGCGGCGTCATAAAACGGAGACGAGACGTGTGAGGGAAGGGTTGGCGCCATGTCCAAGTTCCTGGAGTTTGTTTTGTCAACAATCCCCCCATGGTTTATCAGGAGCAGATGTCACCTCACATGTTCGCGCCCGAAAATACATCGCCAAAGAAACTGCAGAAAACTCCTGTCGTGTTATGTACTGTCCTCCCTTCTAATCCGCAACAAAATACGCCTTGCCTCCCATTTATCATGCAAGGTGTTGAAAATGGAAGCATAGGGCTCTTTGCGCGGCTTCGTATTTGCCGTCGCAAACCGGAGCGGATATCTTGTCGGGCAGAAGTCGAAAAGAAAGCAACCCGCTGCCGCCCCAGCCAAGAGTTGCGTTGAGCAGATAAAGCAACTGTTTTGCGACAAACCATCAACGGTGGTGGTCCATCAAAGCATCCGACGAATCTCCTGCTCGTTCATGTACTTGTCGAGGCCCGAGTCGAGGTGCTTCCACCAGTCGAAGAGCATCGAATTGCAGATGAGCTTGAACCAGGGAGTGAACTTCAGGGTCGGATCTTCGAAGAGCTGCTTCAGACGTTCGGGCGAGACGTATTGCGTGGCTTGCACTTCGTTCGGGTTGGGGGTGACATCGACGTCGGCCTTGATGAAGAGAATGTAGTCAACTGGAGACACATAATGTCAGTTATGGCCCTCCGTTTTCTATGCACGCGAGCGCGGGATGTGCATGGATTGCTTACTCTCATGCTCGCCCCATTGGCCATCGCTCGGCGCCTTATAGTGGATGCGCGTCAAGAAGCGGAACTTCTCCAGCGGCACCTGCTCCTTCTTGATACCGAGCTCGTGGTCCAGCTTTCGCTGCGCAGCATGCTTGACACCAAGGACGGCATCCGGGAGGGTCGAACCGGTTTCGTTAGCCACGTTCAGGGGGTGCGAGCAGCACGTGTTGGTCCACATGTCGGGAAAGGTGATTTTCTCGGATGCGCGCTGCTGCAGGAGCAGCTCGTTCTTATCGTTGAAGAGGAAAACGGAGAACGCCCTGTGGAGGAGACCCTTGTTGATGTTGGTCATGAGGTGGCCTAAGGAGCGAGGTGTCGCGAGTCAGCGCGAGCTTCAACGCAGCAGGCGCATCGCGGGTGACTTACAGAGTTTCTTGCTGGCAGTCCCGATTGGCAAGTCATTGTCGTCTGTGACAATGCAGACCTCGTCCATCAGACGAATCTGCTCCTCGTCGTGACCTTCGAGGGCTGTTCCGCTCGTGTCAATGTCTGGAAAAAGGCGGAGGATGGTGTCGGCCGTGATCGGCGCGGTGACCGTCTCGTTCGTGGTGGTAGACATGGCGGACAACGATGCGATACGACGCTGAGGTCAAAGAGATACCGTAGGTGGGTAAGAAGTCCGCTACGTTTGGAAGACAACGCACTGGTCGTGGAGGTGGTCTTGGATTTTGGCGGGGGATCCCATCCCCTTTATTACAGTACCTAGTCTAACCCTCTCAACAATTTACCATTAGCTAGTACCTGGATGGACATCTGGGCTCTCCGAGGCAGGGGCTTCGACTTGTGGCAAACCCCTGGCCCGTCCATCAGTTTCCGCCAAAGAAACCGACCCCACTCAGTTGCCCAAAGGCTTGATTGTGGTGCCACGGTAACGGTAGCGTACCGATGACAAAGCAGGATCATTCCATTCCATGCCGTTCATGCACTCCGGACACCAAGGGAGACAGACACACCAACAACCGGACAGACTATACGATGAAGTACCTCTTGTTTCTGCATGTTGTTCGGTTTAAAGTACTCTTGACTTTTTATATCTCACCCATGCCCAAATACTGATGCGTCTGTATCGAAGATTATAGATCCGTAAATCAATGACTTAGACACAGTCAACGCTTTTCTTGGGTCCTGAATCCCTTTCCAGCACGCTGCTTACCCAGTGGTATTCCTATGCTCGGCTTCCTTGGCGGCTTGATGCCAGTCAACACGCCATGTGTACCAATACTCAGCAAGTGAGACGCTACACGTCGTTAGCAGGGCGCCTTACCCAGCGGTCCATAGGAACAGGCGACTCACATCAACAAACCAACAGTGACGCCGAACCAAAGCCCGATAAGTTTCCAGTTAAGGCCGAAACCGAGACCAAATGAGATGGGCAGTGCTACCAAATAGTAGCAGACGAGGTTGGCGTACCCTCCGAACTCCTGGTGCCCAATACCTCGCAGCAATCCATGCGACATGGCCGCCATACCGTCAAAGAGTTGCATCACAGCACAGACGGGGAGCGTCTGCGCCACCAACTCAATGACTTCCCTGTTTTGCGTGAAGAGCAACGGGATGTGGTACCTGAACGTCGCCAAGAGAGTCACGTTGAACAATCCCACCAAGACTCCGCCGACGATAGTCTGATTGACCCCTGAGTTAGCCCCACGCTTTAAAGATAGCAGGTAACAAAAAACTTACCACTTTGGCAGATGTCTTCGCCGCATCAACTAGGTTGGCACCGATGAGGTTAGCCACCCGCGTTGAGCCGGCGATGGACAGCGGGAACGGGAGCTGGAACGTCACCCCTGTTACCGTCACTAGCACACTCTGGGCTGCCAAGAACTCGACTCCCATCCTCCCTGACGCGAGCGTCAAGATCTCAAAGGCAAACCACTCTGCGACCACCATGACCATGCCCGGCAGAGCCAACCGGATCATTGGACCCCAGTTCTTCAGGGCGGCCCATCTGAACCCGCCCCATGCCTCAGACCCGTCCACTTTCCAAACGTAGAAGAAGAGAAGCAAGGGCAGCATGTTCTGGGTAATGGCGACGGCCAACGGAGCACCGTTGAAGCCCAGCCCAAATTTCCACACAAATAACCAATTAAGCAGCATGTTGGTCGGCGCAGCTATCAGGAGCACGTAAGTGGTGGCATGGAACAGACCCTGAGCTTGAACGAACCGCTTGCCGCCTTCGAAAGCAGCATAGGCGGGCGCGCCGAACATAACGATACGCAGATAGTTTGCCGCGAGCGCGGCGCTATCCTTTGCAATCATGGACGCCAGAATCGGCTCGGCATTGAGCCAGACAACAGCCACTGGGATCAGCAGCAGGAGAAGAAAGTATGTCATCCTCTGCAACTGCAGCCCGACAAGGTGCTTGTGGCCGGAGCCAAACGCCTGGGCGCACAGCGTATCCAGACTCGTCGCCAGGCCCTGGATGGGCGCGTAGCACGTGATGTTCGCCGTCATGGTCGCCAGTGATACTGCTCCCAGCTCGAGCGTCCCCAACTTGCCCACGGCAAAGATGGACGTCACGTTAAGCGAGTACTGCAGCAGAAACGTGACAATCAGCGATCGCGAGTATATGGCGATGGTCTTGGCCTCGCGCTGCCACGTCGTCTTGATCTGCCCGGTCGCAACGGCTGCGTTCCACTGCTCGTTGAGACTGTCCCGGCCTCCATGTTGCCCTGCAGAGGAGCGGCGGTGAGACACGAGTAATGGGGCTGTCTCGTCGGGGACGACCAGGATTCGCGGCGCTTGGGCTTCCTCGTCGCCGCTGGGGAGTCGCACCTTGGTGCTGAACAGCCGCTTGTACAAGGCTGAAACCTTGCCCGAAAGGCCGCCCTTTTGGGCACGGTGCTCGTGCTTCGGTGGGAGGATATGGTTGTCTCTGAGCAGGGAGCGCTCCGCATCACGGCTGTGCGCCCGTTCGGACCGAGTGAGGACAGGGGGCCCTTCCAACGCGCCCGGGCCGAGCGCTGGCCGCGTGGTGCCGAACGCGATGCCGCTTGGGCGGCGATACAGGGTCGGGCCGGGCATGTCCTCATATTCGTCCTCTTCTGCTTCCTCGATGGCATCTGAGTCGGTCGGGGTCACCTCTTCTTCGTCGGAGCACTCAGCGAGATCGCGTGCTAGCAGCTCCTGCGCCAGCGGCGAGGATGACCGAAACGAAGACGCAAAAGCTGATTGAATGTCGTGGTGATTGTGGCCGTTATTTGCTGTGCCAGTTGCTGAGCTGTTTTTTGCCGGTATTGGCCGATTCCCCGGACTGGATGCCATGTTTGAGAAAATGGACAGTCTGCAGGCCGAGCCTCCAAATTCGGACGTAACAAAGCCTCGGAGCTGTGTAAAGTATAGGGGCCGGTTGCAACGTCGGGCTTAGATGCTGATTCGGGCCGGTCTGGTATTGGACGCGCCGTGGCGACGAGCAGCAGAAATACGGATCGTATATCGGGTGAGAATTTCACACGTGTTGTTCGGACTCCGAGTTCAGATCTGAGTCATAAGGTTTCACGCGCCAAGAGGGGCCATAGTGTGTGTTTCCAGTAACGTCAGAAGAGAATAGTACCTGTTATAGCTGTTCTTCTGTTCCGTCCAACAACGATCCGTAAATCGATCATGCTAGGTTGTTTCAGGTGCTTGACAACCCCAAGGTACTTCGTACATAGACAATTTCGGAATCGATACCAAGAACATGAACGACGGGACGGAACGGGAAGGGAGGAGATGC
The DNA here is from genome assembly GCF_033297405.1 of Parathielavia appendiculata. Lineage (NCBI taxonomy): Eukaryota > Fungi > Ascomycota > Sordariomycetes > Sordariales > Chaetomiaceae > Parathielavia > Parathielavia appendiculata. Next base: position 1,957,065 of record NW_026944222.1, read on the forward strand.
ATTTATCGACCCTAACCCTACTGTACCCCACTAGCGCTAGACATTATTAGGAAAGGCCCATCATCATGCAGGTTAATATCTGCCCTCAAGAAGCCTTATCTGACGGCGGTAAAACGCTGCAGAATCGAATTTCCCAAGCTCCCAACTTTCAGCAAGCAGCGAGATGTTCGTCGAGCTTGCAACCAAAGATTCAGATCCCTCAGGACCATGAATTCACTGCTCTGGTACCACAAACTGTACATTCCTCGATTGTGACTTCAGTGACGCCGTCAGAACTGAATATACGTTTAGCGATCGACATACAAAGATCCTGGCGCAATGGGGCACCGGGTCCCTCGTGGTCTGGATGGCGGTGCCACGTCCCAGAAGAGACAGAAAGTCGTCCATGAAGCACCAACATCAGAAGAAGTCCATGCCAGTAGACAGTTACAGCAATTACTCTCCTTCAGTCAAGACCCAGCACGCGCACGACACGGTATGTGACCCCCTCATGGCCCATATCCCCCATCCTCCATCATATCCTAAGATCCCCCTCTCCCGTATGCTCAACGTCCAGCTAATATTCTCCTTACAGGCCTACAATCATTCAAACTCTTTCTTGACCAGCTACTCAACCAAGATAGTAAGGATGCCGACCGACCGAGGATACTCAGGGACTACCTTCAGTCCACGAAACCCGCGGATAATGACGAGAACCCTGTCTACCTGCCGGACATCATGCAGACATGGAGCTACGGCACCCAGATCAACAATGAAAACATCATGTCGGCCGTACCAGTTGTTCTTGCCCTTCTCCTGAAGCTGCTCTCGCAGTCCCTCGAGTCGGTTCCGTTCGGGCTGGGCATTTGCCGAACCCTCTTACAGAAGCGCCAGCAGGAGCTTATTGCTCGAAACTTGTCCGCCGACAAGGGAAAGTCATTCATCATCTCCCCGACTCTCAGGATGTTGACTGAGGCTGTCATCTTTGACGGAGGCGCCATCGCGAAGCCACTGTTCCGGGCAAGGGCGTCGATGCTGAAGTCCTTGGCACGGAATATGGGCCTTGTCCATAGAGGCGATGAGGCTGAGGACACCAAGCGTCCGTCCGCCCGCACTAATGCTGTCCTTTTCTTCCTCAGCGCCCTTAAGTTTCTCCATCCAGAGGCGAAGAAGGAGCTGTTGTCGCAGAGGGACATTGTTGCCGCCCTCACACGCGATGTCAAGCAGGATCCGCCGTACCTCGTCAAGGAGCTCCTAGAAGGGTTACGAGCTCATGTGCTGCTAGACGACAAGCTCCCACGCGAGGCAAAAGCATGTTTGCTGAACGCATCAACGCTCACCCGCCTCTCAGCGCTCTACCAGTACCGACTGGACACCCCAGCAGACGACGAGCCTTCGATAGCTGATATTGCCCACGAATTTCTCATGGCGGCATGTACGAGCCCAGGTTGCGGTCTGCTGAGACAGGATTCTGGTTTCTACCCAAGAGAACTTGATCCGAACGTGCCCGTACCGACCGCTGTGGTTGACGAGTGGGGGTTGGAAGTCATCGTTTGGATGAACAAGTTCAGAACCGAGACTCCTGTTCGGAACCACGCCTTGTCAAATTTCCTACCCAACTTACGGCCCTGGTCAAGCCTCAAGCAGAGCGAGTTGATGATCTCCATCTTCAAGGCGGCCCCTGAGCTTGTGGCCCACTACTTCCTCAACAACAAATCCTTTACATTCGAACCGAAGCTGTCGGCGACCTGGACGGGTTACGCTGCTTTCCTGTTCCACACAGTTACGCTACCTATTCCGGATCACTTCTGCCGCGGACCGAACTTTCCGGCGCTCCCTCCGCCGACCTCGATTGTCGTTGACAACATTCTACCTCCCCCACTCAATCCGAAGGCACTATCTCGGAGTTTGGCAAGCAAATCAAATATGATCTCATTTTTTGCAACTCGGATACTGGTTGTTGCATTGGAGAAGCTGGACGCCGCACTGAAGATGCATCGGGATCCGTCTCATGCGCACAAAACCGCCTGGGCAGAGGCCGCCCGCAGGCTGGTGGACGAGTTTCGCCAGCGATGCCCCGGGCTCACAGAGATGATCAACGCGTACCGATCAGTTCCCGAAGGCGATATTCTGCACCGCGAGGCCGCAAGTCGGCTGCTGCGCCTCTGCTACGAGGTTTTACCGCAACATGCCCTGATGGCCAAGTTCGACGTCTCCCCGTTTCTGGAGACCTCCCTCAGCCGCTTGTCGAGGCAGGAGCTGGAAGATCCGAAAGATTCTGCGCTGAGCGTGAAGGAGCTGGAAAATCTGCTTTCCATTGCTGGGTATTCCCCCGGTATGCGGTGGTTTGCCGCGCCGGAGGGTGTGTCGCTGTCCCCGTTTACCCGACTGCTGAAGGTGTGCGTCGATGCTCCCCATGGAGTCGCGCTGGGAACGATTCGGGAGGTGCTGAACTTTGTGGCTGTAGAGGAGGGCCTGGTGCCACGTGTCGACGCACATCCCGGGCTGCTTGCCCTGCTTGAAGCGTTACAGGTTCTTCGCCAATCATACCCAGATTCCATCACGCACGTCTGGCCGTTCTTGGACAACTGCCTCGCGCGCTATGCAAATTCCCCTGTTAAGTACGTCGAAAAATTCTACGCTATGAAAGACGAGGCGGCTGAGCCGGCGGTTCAGGGCCTTACGTCAGCAGACGTGAGCCTGGCTACAATAGCCATGCTGGAGCAGCTACCGTTTGCCGCGGCAAAAGAAGGAAACCAGCACACTCTTAAGGCGCTTGGCCGCTTTTTGCCGAGTTTTCTGGGTTATTTGGCTGCCGCTGGGGAGAGCAAATCACTGCTCGATCTTGTATTCTCCAAGATGGTCCCCTATCTTCCCGACAGTAAGAAAAAGGTCAAGGCTGGTGGTGTTCCAGAGGGACTGGAATTCCAACACAATCCCTGGCCGTCGGCGAAAGCGATCGAGGCTGGGAAAGCCAGCAGCACGGAAGCTCCTCAGGAAGAAGGAAAGTCGAGTCCGGCCATAGATGCGAAGGCTTTGGAAAACATGCTTCATGCTCCAGACGGGCTGGAAGCGGACAACTCGGCTTTAGTCAGGTGGTCTTCGAAAACCGTGGACGAGCTCGTCGACGACGGCTATCTGAAATCCCTCATTGCGCTCCTTGCGTCGGAGCATGCCAGCATACGAAAAGAAGCACTCGTTAACATCCGGAAGGCAGCGGCCAAGATCAAGGAGTCAGAGTACGAAGAGAAAGAGCAGATCTGGCTGCTTCTCATGGAACTTGCCGAGACGGCGGCGGACAACATTAACGACCGGCCGCTGCCTAGTCCGACCTCCGCGTTCGCTTGCCATGCGATCGATGTACTGAGGGATCCTCTCTCCTGCCTCTATCCGAAGGTCAACATGTTTCTCGTGCGTGGGCCGTCTTGGAGCCCTGACAAGATACACCTTGTGGACGACATCTTGGAGGGCGACCCCATGGTGCCGAACACGTACTACACGCAAACAAATTGGCTGCTCGGGTATCTGATAGACGGATTGCGAACCAAACACGACCTCGAGCTGTTCCATAAAAAACGCACGATGGGCCCATTACTTGAGCATATCCTTGTCTCGGCGACGAACCCGTACATGAGGTGGCCGCTCAAGCTGCAGGTGCTACGGTTGCTGTACCGAGCTACATGCATCGAGGGAGGTAGCACGACGCTGACGACGAGATTTGGGATTATGAGCTGGCTCGAGGCGACACAGGCGGGTTGCACCGATGCCAGCGAGGCGGCCGTCTACGAGACCTTGCGCAAGAGGATATGGGAGACGTCCGACCAGGACAGGGTCAGGGCTTGGAGTAGAGAAGGGTTGAACGGTCCGAGCTGGTAGCTGATGCTGGACCTCACTGTTGTTTCCTTGAAACCTGCTGAGTTTCAGTCAAACTCGAGAGCGTGGAAGCGTTGCGTTGTGTTCCACACAACGCACATCGGACTCTGCGGAGAACAACCTTGGAAGGGGCATATAGAAAGAGAGGAAACAAAAACGATACCCTAATGAAAATGGCTAGTGAACTAAAAATCCACAGGCTTGACTCATTCATCGCCTACTCCGCACTGTATAGTTTGTGAATTCGCCTAAGCTATGTACGTTGAACATAATGAATGAGCCGTGGATTGCGGGCAGTTGTCGACGTTGCAGAACCCCGCCACGTCCCTGTTGGTCCCTGGCACCCCACCCTGTTGACCCAGGCTCACCAGGGTTGTCGACGCCACCTAGCCTTTGCCAAGACCGATCTTTTGAGGCTTGGGCCATTTTCAGGTTGATTCGGCCAGCCCGCCACAGGCCGCAAACAGAACGGCAACCGCCCAAAATCCCCAATGCTACCTCCCCAAACCATCAATCAAAGCACTTGCAAACCAATCGACCAGCAACACATCAAACACTCCATACCTCAGCACCACTGCAATCCTGCAATCTGCCAATCGCGCACCTTGGCATCTCAGCGACCGATCCACCCAAGCGATAATTTCAACTTCCACATTTGAAAGGCCTCCATCCTCCAACCCGCCGTGTGTTGTCTCCTTCAGTCCCGAGCCGGCGACCCCATTCAAAGCAGCCCACTCGAGCCCTCCTGACCGCATCTCATCCCGACGCCGCCAACCCAACGCCTACCGGTTGATCGCATGCGAGTGACGTCGCGGACTTGAGTGCATGATCGTCGCATAAGTTTATCTTCTCTCTCTATTATGGCTGGACGATACTCGGCAGAATTCCTGCTGCATCTGCGCCAGTCGCCCCTATGCGTCAAGCCTCCGAACCTTCCCCCTCCCGAGGAGTGGATGGGGTATGTTTTCCCGGCTGCGAATACATGCTCCTTTTTCTGCCTGACGTGTTACTGACGTGGTTTTCTCCACAGACCACCTCCCGACACAAACCGCAATCAGCAAAAGACAACAAATGACCGCCCCAAAGGCGGGGAAGGGGCGCTCGTGAACCAGGAGAACAGGCGCCCGCCTCATGACCGCAATGGATCCAGAAATGCATCGAGTATGCTTCCCTTCCTCATTTTTTTTATCAGAGCCAATATCTACTTGACGTGTACCCGTCTTGTTGGTCCGCATCTAGCTGACAAAATACCCCCACACAGACCCGGACGAACTCATCCTCGGGCCCCCAAGGACGAGCTTCGCATCTGCATCCGCCACCTCAATACGCAACCCCCGGACTGGCGACTCGGAGAAGGGGTTTAGGGACTTTGACAGACAGGATCGTACCGACCGCTTCAATTTCCGCAACCGCACCAGCGACTCGGAGAATGCCGGCGACAGGTTTGGTAGAGACTTGAGAGACGGCCGAAACAATGGCTTTCGGCGACGCAACGACCAGGACCAAGACAGTGAGGGCTGGAGCACCGTGAAACCGCGCAAGAGCTTTGGCCATGAAGGCGCCGAACGCTTCCACGGCCGCATGGGTGGCGTCGGCGCCAGCGACCGATTTGGCGGCCGGGAAGACAATCGACGGTTACGGGATCGGGACGACCGTGAAGTCGGAGACCGTCGCACCCGCAATTTCGACAATCGCTCGCGAGATTTCGAGGGTGAGGAACCTGAGACCCCGCGCAGAAATGGACTGCAGCGGGGCAAGTCGGAATCTTGGTTCAGGGACAATGCGACCAGTGGCGGCAATGATGCTCCTCCAATGTCTCAGCGGGAGCGAATCGACAGGGCCAAGAGCTGGCGCGAACGGGATCTCGACGACAAGCCCGCCGACAGGTATGGCGATCGAAACGACCGAAACTATGAGCGAAGGTGGGATCGTGATCGCCATGCCCGTGTTGAGAATGACCCAGAGTGGCTGGATGAACCCCTCGAGGAGAAGGCCCAGGGACATACTGAGGAAGACTTTAAGAAGTTCATGGAAACCATGAAGGCGGCCAAGGGAGGTGGTGCCCCGAAGCCGGAAGAGAAGCCCAGCACGGCATTCGACGGGCCACCTGCCGAAGCAGCTGCTGGGATGGACCACAAAGTTGTCTCAGCGCCTGCCATAGAACAGGGACCTGACAAGTTTTTTGCCGCTTATAGCTCTGGCCTTGATGTCGGGACACCCAGTGCCGAGGTTAAAGACGCCGCCAAACCGAAGACAGGAAAGTCCTCGCGCTTCATGGCATTCTTGGCTCCCCAGGAGGATAGCCGAGCAAAGACGGAACCGCCAACGCCTGCAGCGGGAGTCCAGCCCGGTGAAAAGCCTAGTTCGTCTCAGCAGAGCGACGCCGATAAGGAGGCGTTTGCGCTTCTCATCCAAAAGCTTCAGCGGTCAGGGTTTGGATCGGCCATGCAGTCGAGCGGGCCGCCGACCCAGCCAACTTCCGGCAAGTATCCCGAGCCGTCTCCTTTTCAAGAAATGCAGCACAAAAGCGCCGTTGCGTCCCCAGAGCCATTCTTCCAGTATGGCAGCAGCGATAGGCGCGACGACCCCCGCACACGTAATTCGCAACTCTCGATGCACGATATTCTCTCTCCCAGGCCAGTCGGTCTCCCAGGGCCGCCGACCCCAGGTACCCGGCCGGAGCAAGCCTTGCAGGATCTTCTCGCCCAGCGGCACCACCTTCCCAGCCAGCCGAGCACGCGCGCCGAGCAGCAGAATCTCACTGCTGTCACCCGTAACAGGGACTTTCTGGTGGGTCTCATGCAGAGCCACCGCGACGCGCCCGAACCGCCACGCACAGAGCAGCTCCTCCTCCGCATACCGCAGCCCACCAAGCAGGTGTCGCTTGCCAACGTGCCGGATCGCGAGCAAGACTATCCCCGCGAGCGGAGCGCCTCCCAGCGGCAGCTACGCGGTTCAGGCGGCCCGCCAGGCTTCCTTGACGACAACCAGTTCCACCCAGGAGACGTCGACACCCGTCCGCCGCAGCCAACGCAAATCCTGCAGCGCCCACCGCCTCCCCCAGGACTGGACCACCAGATGCATCCCTTCCACATGGGCGGAGTCAACCCCACCGCTGCAGCTGCGACGGCTGGTGCTGCAGGCCATATGCCCCCACCTCAGCGCCCCATGATCCCACCTCCCGGCCTCATTAACAACGGACCGCGCAACGTCCCCATGCCAGGCATGTTCCCACCCAACTTTCCGCCCCCGCACAGTCATGGCGGGCCTGTTGGACCGCCGGGTAACTTCCCTCCCGGGCCGCCCCCGCCTCCAGATGGCATGGCCGGCCCGCCTCCGTTGCCTGGTCCGCCCCGCTCGATGCAGCCGCCTCCGGGCTTCTTTGGCGGACCGCCCCCGCCGGGGTTCATGCCCCCTCCTGGAATGGGTGGTGGTGCCGGCGGGTTCCAACAGGGATTGGACGGACCGCCGAATGCGGGAACCATACCTGGCGGTCACAGCGGCATGCCTGGGTTTGGCGGCATGCCTAGCCCGTTTGAGAGGTTGGAGCGCATGGGCGGCATGGATAGGCGCGGGATGATGCCGCCTCCGGGGGCGTACAGGGGCCCATGAACGCTTGCTGGGTTGAAACAAACACAGATGTTGAAACTCTTGATGGAAGGCGGTCTGGTAGATGGAGGTCTAAGTGATCTTCTCTGGGGGCTGCCATGACTCTGTTCTTGGCGGGTCTGTGGTTGGGACTGGACTGGACTGGACTGAGCGAACATGCGTTTACTACCACACCCTGCCTAAGGTACGCTACCTACCCACACCACCAAGTAGCGTACGTCAAGTACTATTATATTTGGGGCGACGGATGATGAGATAGTGGGTGGTGTGGAGGTAGGGTATGGAGGGCGTAGCGGAAGGGAGGGATAGGGAGGATGATTCTGCGCAACAAAAGACGATGACGTGGGCGCATTGGCAGGCAAACGCCAGGGTCCAGAGGTAGTCTCATGTAGAGTAGCGGCTGTAACCGGCTGCTCGTTATGTGGTTATGATATTGCTGCGTGCGTACTGCTGTGCTGTCGCTTGGTTGAGTGAGTCGTGCTGGAATGATGGGTGTCACAGGATGTGTCGCCCTATGTAGAGAATTATCACGCGCAACAGCGTGGCCAGGGGCGCTGTCTCCTCTCCTTGATGCAGCATGATAGCGGACCATTGAAAGCGGTTCAATTGGTTGATGAATGTACTTGCACAGCAAATTATTGCAACAGGTATTGCCATTCCTCGTCCATCTAGATGTGACATATAGACCAAGACGGTCAACTTCAGGCACAACGTGGTTGGCCTTGGGCAAACAACCCAGCAACGCCATGAACACCATTCCATTCCAAGACCACCCAGCCAACCCGCGTAACATCAAGGCCATATGGTCGCTAGCTATACACATGGTGCAGCCACACGATGAGAAGCAACAGAGAACTAGCACCGCTCAAACACGCGGTACAAGCCCTTGAGGTTGGCAACCTCCAGTATTCCCCCCTGCATCAGCGACTTGGTAGCCACGAGCCTCGACTTGAACGCCGGGAAGAGCACGTGCTCAAGCGCCCGGCGTACATGGCTCCGACGGGCCTTGATCTCATCGCTGATGCCTGCCTCCTCCTCCGCAGCCACGCCTTCCTCGTTGCCTGGTGTGGCGGGCAGCTGCTCGGGGACGTAAAAGGCGGCGAGTTCCTTGAGAAAGCTCTCGAAGCATGCCTTCTCCTCGGTCCAGTTCACGTGTGGACCCAATCTCAGGAGGAAGCGCGGCAACTTGACAATGGCTGGGTTGTATCCCTTTATCAGCAGCGGGATGCTGAGCAGCTCACCGGTGGGGGAGATGTCAAGGGAGAAGTACTCGAGCAACATCTCGCGCCGCTCAATCAGTTGGGCGGCAACCAACTCGACAATCTCCGGGACATTGAAGTCGTCGTCGTCGTCGTCTATGCCATCTCTGCCGGTCTCGACATCCTTTTCCTGCTGAGCAGCCAAGGTGAGCAGCTCCTTCAGATCGAGCGGCGGACTGAAGCGAATGACGCCGAAATTGCCAAAGTCGGTCAGACCCAGCTGGTAAAAATACTCAAAACAGACGCGGCCGTAATCGACAAGGTACAGCTTGACGCCTCCCTGAATAGCGGCGAGACGGCGGCGCTCGTCGACAACGCCGACGAAGGTGTGATTGGCGAAAATCTCCGTCAGCTGGTGGTGAATGTTGTCTCGCACCTCGGCACGCAGCTCGCGGATGCTGATCAGACGACATGCTGTGACCTCCCGGTCGACAGTCTCGTACTGGATTTCGGCGTCTGCGTCATGGGCTGCCCCAGGGCCTGACGACGGACCGGCGACCGCGGCGGGAGGCAGCATGCTGGTAATCTTGCGCAGATTCGTGTCGGTCCGGACAAGGTTGTTCTCGTTTGGCCGGGTCGTCGTCCTGCGAGCCGCGCCTGTGCTTGTCTTACAAGGGGCTGCGGCTATTGACTGTTGAGGGTCGGGTCCTGGGCATGACCAGGTGCCGCCCGGAAGTAGGCTCTGGGTGACAAATGTCCGGCTGGCATCTACTGCAGCCAGTTTTGAGCGGATGTGCTCGCAGATGGCCTGAATGATTTCATCTTCATTTAGAAAGTTCACTTCCCGCTTGGTCGGATGTACGTTGACATCTACGCGGCGAGGATCGATCTCGAGGCTCAGATACACGAAAGGGTGGCCATTCTTGGGAAGAAAGGCCGAGTATGTTTGATCAATGGCCTTCCGGATGTTGGATGACTCGACACACCTGTGGTTGATGAACAACAAAACGGTGGTCTTCTTGGTACTGTGGTTGGCGTTGGTAGCTAGCCCCTTCGCCTTGAAAGCCCAGCGGTCATTGGACGTGGAAAATTCAGTGAGTTCGTTGGCGACACTGCCACCATAGATCTGCCGGATTCTGTCGAGGCATGAGGCACTGGCTTGGACGGCAATGCTTGTCGACGACTCGCCGTGCTTCTTGCATGAGAAGGCCACGTTGGAGCAGTGGATGGCGTACCGCCCAACCATGTCAATGATCTTGTTGTACTCGTCCGAGGGGGATCGGAAAGCGCGTCGACGCGTAGGGACGTTGTAAAACAGGTCTTCGACTGTGATCTGGGTGCCTTGGCGCCCGGCAACCGGCTTTGGGTCAGACGACTGGCCCGGCTTGGCCGGCACCAGCTTGCCGCTGTCATAGTAAGCCCGCCATGCGCAGTTGGAGTCGCGAGTCTTTGTGGTTACTGTGAGATGGGCAATGTGGCTGATGCTGGCCAGGGCCTCTCCACGGAAGCCGTAGGTGGCAATGGTTTGCAGGTCCTCAAATTTCTGCAGCTTGGAAGTGGTGAAGCGCTCGCACAATATGGGTAAGTCTTCTTTCTGATCGTTCTTCTATGAGTGACCCGGCACGGAGTAATGGTAGGGAGCAGGGGGCGGACACACATCAATGCCACAGCCATTGTCGGTAATCTGCAGTAGCTTCAGGCCGCCGTCCTTGACCAAGACCTCGACCGACGTGGACCCTGCATCGACAGCATTCTCAATCAACTCCTTGAGCGCGTGGACGGGTGCCACGATGATTTCTCCAGCGGCGATTTTGTTGACGACATCTTGGTCCAGTGCCTGAACCAGGGAGCATGGGGCTTAGCAATCTGATCTAGTTGAGATCGGTCTGAGCCTGCCGTCATCATACCTTGATCCGACGAGGAATAGCAATGTCATCGAGGGTGTCGGCTTTCCGCTTGGCGCCGCGGGGCGGCCCATCCAGGTCCATTGCATCACTCATTCCGTGGTGTTGTGTTGCAGTTGCCAAGAATGGGGCCCTCAAACCGGCGAGTTTGAATCTCGAGTCTCTCAATCTGCCCCGGCCGGCTGAAGTGCGGTCGTTCTGTGGCTCATTTCAGCTCGCCCGGGGGTAGGAACGTCCACCAAAACCGATGAGATGAGTCAGGCAGCCATGGGCAGGTTGTGCCTTCTTTCTTGGTGAGCCTCGCCAAATCTCATCAAAGCGCCGATTCCTGGCGCGGCAACAAGGCAGCTGATCTGCATACAAGCACCAAAATTGGTATCTCTTAGCGGCTTTGAGCTTCAATACCGTAACTAACTTTCTTGTTCATTCATTCTTTCCAATTGTTTCCTGCATCATTTTTTCCCCCCTAACTTCTACCTTTTCCCTCTTCGAACACCCGACCTTGCTTAGGTGTCTTTCTGAGCAGACAAACAAAGTGTGTCACCCTGACGTTACAAGCAAGGCACATTGGACTGTAGTTGATCCTACGTTTTGCGTACAACTCGTATGGTAATGTGATGCTCGGATTGATGCAAACTAACCACTGAGGTACAGTAGAGGTGGATCAACCAACAGAAACCGCCCAGCAAACCCGATTCCATGTTTCGTTCTGCCTCCCGAACCCTGGCCGAACATTGACCTGGCCAGCGGACTCTGACCCATTCTTCACAAGCTTTTTCATGTCCGACTTTGAACAGTCGTCATTGCGTTATCGCCATCCCAGAGCACCAGTGTCTGGGACGTCATGGCTGCGCGCTTTGCGGCGCAGTTCTGTGACCTGGGGCTGGTTCGACCAAAGAAACCGCAGGCTTCTTACGCTTTCGCACCGCCAGAACTCTGCATCGGAATCTTGAGCGAGCCACGCGGGAACATTCGGAGCAATGTCCAGTTTGAAACTCAAGTTCAGGCTCCCAGTTCTGGCGCAGGATCCAGTCCACCTGCCCGTCTTCCGGGTTAAGGGGCTGAGCTTATTGGCGGCTAGGAGTTCAGGACGGCGTCAAGTCGGAATCACTTCCGCTCAACGGCTTGCCCCATGTGTATATCGGCCAGCAGTCAGGTGGTCGCACAACCACGTCCCATGCCCGTGGGGGTTGAAGCGTTAGGGTGGGTTGCAACCGACTTGCCATCTTGCAGACAACTTCACGCCACTCCCGCCATTGCTTGCATGCTTCCGCCCATCCAAGCACCCTGTAGTCCTGTCCTTTTCCCCAGGCACACAAGAGGGCTCTCCAGCGGGGCACCCTCGGCTTCTGGGCGAGATGCTGTTTATTTGCCTTGATCTTGCAAACAAGCTGAGTGACTCTTTGCAATCTTGTGTCTCCTCTCAGTTCTTATTCTGGTCTCTAAATATGTGAGCTCAATCCTGTTGTCCGTCTGCAATTTCTGCTTGCATTTGCTTTTGTGTATGCGCAGACGGATGGCATCTATACACTGACTTGAAGCCACCTTGAGCACCGCACGTCCAACACCCGATATGACCATGGCGAATGGTTTACCGCGTGGTATATCTGGGCTTCCCAGTCCAGACCCGGCTGCGAGCGAGGGGAACTCGTCAGTCCAGGTCAATCTCGATTCGGCGAGCAACCAGTACGTAAAGTCCATGGAAACCACCACTTTCGACACATCAGGGAACCCGCCCTCTAACAGGATCACGTACCCTAGTGGAGAAGGCATAGGGCGGCGATCCCGTTCGCCGTCAATGCGACGATCTTCCTCGAGAGGACAGTCGCTGGCACGACAAGCAACTGCCAACTCTTTATCGTCCTTCCTTTCATCACAGCCATCGTCACAGCCGTCTCAGACCGAACGGGCGCCGCCTGAGGATCTTTTGAGGGACCTCATTGACGCCACGGAATCAAGCAGCGTTGCCATTAGCGGTTGCCTCCACGGAGTGAAACGGCCTCACGACGATGAGACGGCGGACGAACCCCTCGCGAAGCGGGACAAGCTCGGCGAGGAACTCGAGAGGATGTCTGCCGCACACTTAGCCGCTGTTTCCACTTTGGTTGCGCCAGCATCCTCAGCCTTCCCGGCAGCGGCAGCAAGGCCATATGCTCCCCCTGCTAACGGCTCTCCACTCCCCGACCATGGCGATCCGACAGTCGGCATGGGGACAAGGGGTCGGCTTCCCATCAGGCCTTCGGGACGACGACCACAACATCCGAGCAATGGGACACACCTTTCCCGAAACTCAATTCCAGAAGGACACGAACAGGCAAGTCACTGTGACGACGAGTCTGAACGCTCCTCGGATGGTCCAGGAATTGGAGACGATGCGTAGGTTAACATGGATTGTCCAAAGACCCTCTTTCACGGACACTTTTGTAAGAGAAAAGTTTACTTAGTGTCATGTGGGATTGCTGCTAAGACGATCAACTCGAGACTCCGCATATCATCGGGCCATGTCTTTCCGCCCTTTCAGTTCTGCATAGACCATAAAAATTATAGACGTCGGCATATCGCACCAGGTTCTCTCTGTGGTCCGAGGGACTCGTGCAACGTGACACGGAGATCAGCGCCCGATTCGTGCAACATCCGGCGTCCAGGTCAATGATCCGGAAAAAGCGCCGATCCGATCGTGGGGTTGCAACCGTCGTCTTGGCCCGCTCACGGTGTCAATCTGTCGGTAACTGAGAAATCTCTGATGACTTTGGGCATGGGTAGAATGGAATCTGCAGCCTCCATGCCATCGAACAGGCCGAACCTTGTGATAGTTGGGTCGGGTCTGTTGAGTCGGGCACCATCTACCTGTATGCTGCTGACACGTGGACGATCTTCAATCAGTGACAACGGAGTATGGTATCCAGCGCGCCGGCGAACTCGCAATAAAATGGGCACTTCCAGTGAACGTGAGATCAGACGCTTCGACGTCGTTCAAGCAACCCAGGTCATCGTCATTGATTTACCCGTCCCGATGTTACGCTGATCATCCCCTGCCTTGGTGGAACAATAATTGAAGGGCCTCAGACAACTGGATGATCATCAGGGCGTCCTATGCGGCAGTAAAGGCACAGACAAAGTCAGCGTAGGATTACCGAGAATGGTGCAAAGCTGTTAAGCCGTCGTGTCTTGCCCGAGAAAGACCTGGTTCTTCTGCCTCCGTCTGGACCAGCTTTTGTGATAACGCCTTTTCTGGTACCGAGTGCCACCGAGGTAGACGACGCAGGTCGCTTGCCAACTGAGTATACCATTCCGCAATCTTCCGCCTTCCCTTGGTCCGTGGATAGATTAACTCGCATTCCCATGGGCCAAGGTTACCTGTGCGGTGCCGACTCGGTCATCGCACCGGCTACTGCGTCTCCGGTTGGTCAGAAGCTCCGAGCCACAGCAAACCTTAAGTCAACGTCCACCCCATCCCAGCATATCAACCTTCCCCTCTTCAATCCTCAACTTCCTTTTGGCTTTGCTTCCCTTCACTTGTCATTACATTTTGACGCCTATCATCTTGCTTGCCGTCTCGAAAGCACGACAGTCTCACAAGCTCACATGGACACAAATATTCGACGATGCCAATGTCCTGTTCGAAATCAGGCCACCGGAAGGTTCAATGTACAACCACTTCGGCAGGCCGCACGCAGCCATGGCCAGCATAGTTCTCTTTAATGATTTGCCAAAAAAAAAGAACAAGAAAAAAGAAAGAAAATGAAAAAAAATTAAAAACCAGAGAAAGAAAGAAATAAAAAGGAAAGTCCGAAAGCCTAACCTCGGCAGGCCAGTTAATGAAGGAAATCAAATAATAATCGATGTTCTTTCTCAACAACACCATAGAAAGAAACCGCAAGGCAACATCAAAATAGCGATGAACGAAGGCAAACTCCTACGAGGTATCCAATCAGGCAATCCTTCTAGTATTCCGCATCAGGTCCAGCCCTAGTTCCCCAACACGCCAGCGTTTACACTGCCCAATCGGCCCCTCTTGAAGAATGCGGCTATGCCTCGAAAAGAAAGAAAAGTACGAAAAGAGAAAGATCCTCGTCCGCTATTATGGCCCCCCATTTAAACGGAGATATTGGCAAGTCGACCAAGAAGAGAACAGACGCAGAAGAAAACAGCTCCAGTCGGTGAATCAACGCCAAAGAATGCTCCTCCTTCGCCGGCCGTCGCCAACACATATGATTCTGCTCGCCAAATGCGAATCGGACGCACGACAGGCGCGTCTCGAGATATACAAAGTGGTATCATTCCAAAGAGAAGAAAATGCAACCTTCGAAAAGAAAACAAAGGGAAAAAAATAAAGGGGCGAATTCGAATGCGCAATATTTCGTTTTCGACCATAACTGTTCCCCGCCACCTTCTGTTTTCCAATTCGGCAAACATGATTCACCTCCTTGTCCCCTTTCATTGCACCGGTATCATGGCTCACGGGCTTCTGTTTGGTCCGGGATCTTCAAGGAGGCCTCCGATGCCTATGCGGGACCGTTCCTCCCGACGGGCTTGAGATGGGGTGGACGGTTGCGCCTGCGGCTGCAGATGCGCTCGGGGGGATTCGGGTTGCAGAGAGACGCCCGCAGGCGGCGGGCTTCGTATCCTAGGGAGTGTCGGGTGCTGGTATTCTGAAGCCTGCGGCAGGGGCGAGCGACCAACCGGGTGCATCTCGGTTCGTGGAGCTTGATAAGTTCTCGACGTAGGCGGGTGGTCCGGTCTGCTCGGCGAGACGCCGTATCCCGATGAAAGACTCGGGCTTCGTGCCGTCAACATGTGCAGCGACGACCCGCTGGAGGGGCCGGGCTGCCTGGGATCGTACCCGGGATCGCGCAGCCGCGGTGGCCTCGGATCAAACGTCGCCGAGAAAGGTGTCGGCTGCGGGTAGGTTTGATGGCCCGGCTCGAAGGAACTCCCCAGGTCTTTGAAGCCTGGCGATGGTGTTGGATACGACGGCCGAGACGGCCGATTCAACAAGAGCACGACGAAGTACACCGAGTCCCGCGACCCCAAACCAGCACGCACTGGAATGGAACGCTCTTGTCCGTCATCGCCCAGGAACTTGAAGGTGTCCGCCCATTGAAACGAGTAGCGCGACACCTCTTCAGGACCATACCCAAGACTCTGCATCACCGTCTCACTCCGCTCGTTGAGTATTGGTGGCAGGTAAGCAGGGTCTTTCCTGTTCTGCTCCTCCTGTGCCTGCTGCAGCAGTCTGGAAGCCCTTGGCCCCTCCTCGGCCGCCAGGACATTCGCGAGATTGTGTCCCGATACCGAAGTCCGTCCTACCGCGCTGAGAAAAGAAGCGGAAGCTTTCGAAAACTCGAGATGCCCGACCGTCAAGTATGCGACCGGCTCTTCAGGGACTCGGGTCGTCGTGATGGATAGTGGAGCAGGGTAAACGTTGGCATCGGATGCCAACCCGCGCTCCGGGAACCTTGGTGCGCTCGATTCGGCTGGCTGAGATTTCAGCACGCGGTACGACTGGGTGCGGCGAAGAGGGTCATCGTAAACCATACCCAGCGACGGCCCCGGAGCAAATGCCGACGACAGCGGCCTCCTCATGGCATCCGCAGCGCTTCCAAACCTTGCACCTTCGTATTTCGCCTGGCTGTCGTCTCGCAGCCGGGGTCTCCCTCGTTTCTTATGCTGGACGTCCACGCATGCACCCTCCTTGTTAGTGCTGATGCATCGTGAACAGGGGCGCTGCGCTGTCGAACCGTCAGCATGCCAGTCACGAAATAACGGGTTGAAACGGCCGGACCAGGAGGCGCGCCTGGGAATAGTCGACCGGAAGGATCGCTGGACCCAAAGCATTCATGACCACATGCTTCCGCGGATCAGCCAGTCTGGGATGCACTCATCCAGTACGGATCAAAGCTCTCCATGGCCCTTGGCCGCTTGCATATCCGAGCCTTTCATCTGCGGCGATTCTCAGCGTATGTTAAGGGCAACGGGCCGCCTTGCCACAAGAGAACATCGCAGCAGCGAGCCGTCCGGATTGGAGGTTACCGCATCCCAATGGTCAAGGCGCCAGCACGGTGAAACGGTCAGGTATCGAGGCCCGAGCACGGGGAAGAGATGAACCTCGCTTGAGAACCAACCACCTTCACCCGCTCCGGCAGCCTGATGATGACTCCATAACCGAACCAACAACAAGTCAAGAGCCGTTGAGCCGTTTCATGTTGAGTACTGGCCTGGGCCGAGTCTGACAGGGGAAGTTATATATAGCGTTGCACGCTGGTGCTTGGCGCTGGCGGGTGCCGTGCCAAAATGAGTCCCGGAGTTGCTTGAGGATAGTCACGTCAATTAAATCCGCGAACGACAAGGATAAATGGGACCCCGGGAATAACGCCGGTCGCCGAGCCCAGTATCTATTTTGAACCTTGCCGTTGTAATATTGGACAGAAGCGGTTCTCTATACGTACCGTCGCATCTACTAACTGTTAGCTCCCTCATGCTTTGGAGTCGATGAAGAAAACCCAGGAGAACGAACCGGAGGTGGGCTTTTTTGCAAGGCACGCACGCAGATGCCACATGCCCTTTTGTCTTCCTCTGTGGCTTAGGTGGCGTGTCATGGAGCGCGTCTGGTATGGAATGATGTGTTGCCGTAGAATAAGTTTGCAGAGCTGGAAGCGCGCCCTGATGACTTGGCCCAGCCACAGGTCCAGGGCCAGCCAAGTATGTCGATGACGTCTGAGTGACCTGGCTGAGCGGTTGCGGGTAGGGTAGCGGTCTCGGTCGGTAAGACGGGAATATTGGTCGCTCTGGTGCGTCCGAAACAAACGGGCGATGAACACCTGCACCTCCCCCTTGCGTACTCTCCTCGCTCTGTGATGCCGGAACGCTAGGATACACATCCCGTGTCGTCGCCTGATACGTTCCCTGACTCCGCTCGGCAACCCCGTGGCTGACTTTTGGAGGTAACGGTGGAGATCCCGACATGGGCGGTGACGGATAGCCTTCTGGCCCAGCAGCAGCTCCGGACCTAGCTCTGGCCCCTGTCAGGTCAAGGCCGAAGCGTGCCGGATCCAACACTCCTCGGCGCTGGCCGAAAGACGTCCAAATATCGTGGCCTCTGGGGCTGAATGTCTGCATGTGGAGGACGTGTAGGGCCGCTGATGGAGCTGGATGATTCCAATGTCTTCCAGACGGCGTCCTAGAGGTTGTGCTTGGCGAACTGGTCTCCACGGGGTCCCTGCCGGGGGAGACAGACGTCCTAGCCGTGTTCCGAATTCAGATTTAGCGATAGACATCACCCGACGCGGCGGGGATTGCGACTGTGTTGTCGATTTGGTGACAAGTGAGAATCTCGGGCGTCTCGTTATGCGGGCGTATCCCGTCTACGGCGGAAGTCGTTGGCGAGGAATAGGGGCGCTGCATGGGAGGGCTGAGAAGGACTCTCTCAAGTGGTGCCCGAGTTCGCGCCAGTGGCCGGTGCGGAGCAACAAGCTTGTGACTCGGCCAGTGCTACACTTCGCCGCGGTTCAAGAGCTGTGGGCGACAAATAACAGCTCTCCTGAGAAAGGGAGAAAGCTTTCTCTGGTTGAGTGGGGAGGGCCAGATGATGGAGGGCGAGGAGGGGACCACGGTGTGAGTCTGGCCCGGGTCAGACAGGATACCGCAATGTGAACCCCTTTCAGTGACGTCGGCGAACGGACAAGGGATATGTACAACATTCAACGGCGTCCGTACGATGGAGAAGCTCTCGGGGGCTTGCAGGCCTGTCCCGTCACCAGTCAGTCTCTTGTGACATGGGGCGTGAGTGTGTGCACCGAAGCGGAGCGGAGCGGCAACCGGACGGGTGGGTAAATGACTGGGGCGTGGCTTCACGTCTCTACTGAGTAACGTCGGCACTCGAGAGGCTCTGCTCGAAGACGAGGTGTGGCCGGACAGGCGAAGGCAGCTACAGATAAGAGACTTGTTGGAAAGGAGAGATTCGGTATCCGTGGCACGTCAATGGTTTTTGTGCGAGTTTAAGGCAGCGGTGCAATTGGGATGTGACCCAGATGGAGCAAGGGTAGACGTTCCCGAGGTCAGGGCACCCTGGCAAGTGTGGATGGGTAGACCCCCCGGTCGACTTCGATGTGCTTTGGGGTGTGGGCGAGATGGTGTGGTGGATGGTGACCAACGAGCTTGGTACCGGTAATCTTGCAGAAGAGCACAGACTGACGAACCTGGGTTTCACGCTTGTTGTCGAGGGCGTTGGACTTGAGGTGGGGTCTCCGTAAAATAACTTGAGGGGACCTGAGTGCGGTTCTGACCCGGGCGTCTCCCTGTTCTCACGGTTAATCAGGGTATGAGGGCGCGCCAGTGCCGTTGCAGATAACGATGCTGGAATTGGGCGATGGTGGCATGGCAGCATGGCAGCATGCAGACAGAAAAACCTGGGAGAAGTCACCCATCCATTGGGCGCTCGGCCACTACGCCATGCCGTTTCGTGCGCCCCATACTGAACGCCCATCCAGCAGGATAAGACGTCGCGCACTATGTCACTGGGTGCAATAAAAAATCGCGTCTCGCACGTCCGCCCTTGCGTCCGTGTCTGATCTCAAGGGTCAAACTTCAGGCAGGACCAGAACGTACCACAATTCCGTCGACGGCTAGGAGAGGAACGCGATGGCAGGCGGCCCACCGCAGGCAACGGAAGCTCTTTCTGAGCTGTGAGAGTAGTGGTCCAATGCACGCATTTCGACAAGGAGAGGACGGATGCTCTGCAAAGTCGCTCCTAGCCACTTCGGATGAGTGTGCTTGTAAGTCAACACTTGCGTTCCGGAGATGACACTGTGACGGATCAATCAGCGGCCCTCGCCGTTAGCTGACTAACAACTGGAATTGACCTCGCCGTCAAAAAAACCTCTGAAGGCACTTGCCCCGTTTTCTTGGCGTGACTCTCATGCAACCAGAAGTGGACGGAAATGAGAGCTGCAACGATGAAGTCGTATCGCGTCCAGAGAACCCCAGGATTGTGGTTGCTTTATGAAATCCAGGGCAGAACTCAGTTATACGGGAGAAGATCAAGCGCACCCAATTGATTAGGCCAATACTCCGTACCAAATTCGTAATTTCTCAACATTTGCACAACCCTGCGTACCACGGGAAGGTAAGGTAAGGTGAGTATACCGATGAACATTGGAAGCGAATTGCCTCCCTCCTTGCTTTCAAGGGTTTCTGCCATGGCCAGTTGTTTCCCGTACTCTCAATTTCAAGCTCCTTCAATGCCGGTTCCATGTCTAAGAGTAAGATAGCTAAACAGGTCTCCGGAAGTCCTTTCTCAGACACTGCAGTGCAGAATCTCGATGGCACGAAGCACCTTGCGAGATATGGGCACCCTTCCTGTACTGCGTAGCCCTCTTCGGTTGGCCCAGACCCAAGGGTCCCTTCTGGAATAGATTGTTGAGCTAAAGCCATTTCCAGAACCCGGAGTGCCAAAATGTGGGGCACAATCGAACCTGTTAGGATCTGGTTAAAAGGGCTTTGCTGCGTGAAAAGCGCCACGCGGTTTGCCATATTATGACATTGCTCCGCACACAAGGAAAGGAAACGGTCAGCACCTTCATTTCATAAGGTACAAGTACGGGTACTTAAACAGCACATCGGACGAACCTCTTCAGTCGCTCAGGAAACGATGCCTAGGATTTCGTTCTTACCTCATCGCATCATCCAGTTCCTCACAAAACGATCTTGGGCGAGAGCACACCACCTCATGTCGACATCACGACAAGGTCATTTCGGTTAGGCGGCCCCCTCTTCGGCCGCGATGTCTCCGGTAACAGGATCCCACAGCAGCGGCCATGCACATAGCCGTCGCGGCTGGGACGCACAACCCGCGGGTTCGGTATACCCCGGAATTATCACAGGTATCACCTCGCCCAAGCGCTCTGCATGCAACTCCCACGGCGCCCAGTGATTGGCTCGATGCTGATCTCGGCCGGAGTCTTCGTCGCCTCTCATTCGACGTATCAAGCCGCAGTTGGATGAACGCTTCCCGTTGTGTCGGTTCAGCAAGCATACCTATAACTACTTCCACGGCGCGCATGGCGCGCACGAGCCAGCGGTTCCAGCCTCCAGGCCTCTTTTTCTTCACCAGTTATCTATAAAATAGCCTGCCTGGTAAACGGGAACGATATGCCTGCCCCGCTGTGTAACTTTCTACACTAATATTATAGCCGCCTTGATCATCTCTGACCGGTATTGTATCAATGCAAGCGGGCTGCGTTGGTGGCAAACCGGAAGAGACCCGGAAAAAAAAGGCTGCATGATCGGCCGCTGGGCCTGAAAAGACGCAAAGTGGACGTCATGTGGCTGAGGTTTTATTGGACCGTGGCTTATAGTTAGGCGCTGCCTGTCTTGTTCGTCCTGTTTTCACCCTGCTCGGCCGTTGCGTCTGTCGGCAGCGTCCGTCGCGCGTCACAGACGTTTGGGACCTCGCACAAAACATGTACCCGCAACAGGAGGGTGCACGGCATGCATGGGATCAGCTCACATTTGCAGCGCATTGCCTCGGCAGCTAGGCTGCTCTGCTGGGATTCGATATGAATCTGGGCGGCGCAAGCATTCCAGGTTGCAACCGTACCTGAGGTCCGGTCTGGCACCATCGCCAGAGACGCCAGCCCTATGGGACGGGGGTGGGAAGCCTTGAAGGCGGGTTCGTCGCCTGGACATTCCCAGCACCCGCCCAACCCACGATTCTTGGGCATTGTACTGTGTCGTACAGGTACCTGAATATAATCCGTACAGTGCAGTTATGGATATTGAACGTCTTCTATAGGAAACGATAACTAACACTGCAGTCTTGAGGATCCCTTATTGAGCTTCCAGCCATGGCGAGCGGCCTTGTTACCATATCGATCTCATACCGTCCAACTTGGTCGTGGACCCTTCAGTCAATGGGGGTTTATGCGTGCCCCCGGGGGCCGGGACATGCCGAGTGGGTTTATTAAGCGAGCGGTTAGGTTCCAGATTTGACCGCAGGCTGCGACATTTTGCCAACGGAGCATCCATGCCTCTGCGGTTGATGAACTCTCCATCAGCAGCGTTCCTTAGCTGACACCTCGCTGCTTCTCCGCGCATCAGAAATCTCCGACACCGAACCAAGTCGAAACTCGGCGCGAAAGACGCCAAGTTCATGCGCTAGAATGGGACGCAGGGGAACGGGGCGCGGGATCTTCCCCTCATGGCGCTCTGATGGGCATTATTTTTGAGCGTCGTGCCCAGTGATGTGGCATCGAGTGGAGATCGAGGAACTGTTCGCCGATTTGATTTTGGGCCTAAGACATGTTGGTATTGGTTGATTCGAACCGTTGTGGCATGGACGTCTCGCCATCACACGCATTAAAGTGCGACGCGGGCCCGGTTCATCATCCCATGTCACGGCCGTGCTCCGGTTCATTTTGGGACTCGGCGGCAGATCGCCCAGCGAGACCGACTTCTCTAAATTCACCCACCCCTACTTCCCATTTTCACCTTACTAACCGCTTCCAGTAGTGCCCCGCAACCAGCCACATCACCATCAACTGCACCACACTGTTCAATGCAACTCACTAATCCGTACGCATATTGCTATTTGCCTCTGAGCCTCCCAAACCGCACTTGAGCGATGGCATTACCCTCGCTCGCCTCGCAGCAACAGCGCTAGTGCGGAGCCGGGCGCCACATCGGGTGGGGCCGCAATCGCGGTGTCCCGGCACGGAGGCGGGTCCCGGTGTCGGTCTGGGTGGGTCCGGCACAAAGCCCACCGTGCCCACACAATTATCGAACCGATTCAGCCAGAACTGCGAGGTCGAGCGCATTTGTCAGTTCTGGGGCTTGCAATGCCGTACTTGACTTTGATGTATCCGGCAATTGAGTCGTTTGGTGTGTATGTGTGGGCGAGAAGGATGTTGGTAACTTGACGGTGGCGTGGGGCCTCAAACCGAAAGTGGTTAGTTAGGTGAGAAATAGAAAGCAGGGTGGGTGAAATTAGGGGGGTCGAGCGAGACACGAGACAACAGATTGCACCCCACGGTAGGCTGCCTTTCTTGGCGATATATCCAATCTTGACTTATTGAATGAGCACCGGAGGGCCAGCACGTGTATGATGCATGGCGGCGTCTCATTCATCAAGAGGCTCTGGAACTTTGGAAGCGCCCGAAGTTGAACAGCTGCTTTCCCTTGTTCCTGTGGTTTTGGCCCACCCAAGCTTGCCCTCTGCGGTCTGGTGAAACAAATTTCTCGAGCTTGCCCAATGGAGGTGACATCGCGTTGCGATGGTGATTGACATGGACGGCGGGAGCCCGGGCCACCCAAAGCGGCAATCAGATTTGATCGGGTCCATGTCAGATCCTTGGCAAGTACCCAGGCGAAAAGGATCAGCCTTTAGCTCTTAAGTTGCCCAATATTAACCAGGGGTATTACCTGATTGTGGTTACCACAAGATGTGGCCCAAGCGTTCTCCCTTGTGGGAGGGACTCTGGACAACCTGTTGGCCTTGATGAAGTTTTCACATTGCCTCATAGTTGCAGGGCCCTGTGCAACGACGCTGTGACCCGGTCGCAGCTTGCCGTGACAACAAGCATTGGCTACGGACGGGCACGGGGCTCCTTCTCGGAGATATACTACTCGGGACATTGCCAAGCCGGGCTCGCCTTAAGGAACGAGCTTGGGTGTGGATTTGTCTGAAAATGACGGTTGTCCTGGCGAGGCATTGAAGACAACTGGCGGCCTGCATCCTTCATCAAAGTCCAGCCTCAATCAGCGTCGATGGCTCAAACGTACAGTACCTTATGTACTATCCGGGAATAACCATCACGCAGAGTGGCCGGGAGCTTGACGGCTTGCCGGGTCTCAATTTGCCATTACTATGGCTGAAGACAAAGCGGGGAGTGCTTAACACTATTGCTCACCTCCAAGATCACATGGCGATACGGGGAGAGTGTGGATCAAACGGCACCGCTTGCCTGTCACGGTGTCCATCAGCCATGCGCAAGGTTAGCTGTCCGAGCAGCCGCAGCACTCGTCGATCCTTTTAGGGTTTCTTTCAGTCCGCCCCAAATGCAAGATGCAGGGTGCCAACTGCCCTGTCCGAAAGGCGTGCAAGTCCATCGCAAATCTCCACGCATCCAAGGCAGCCGCCATTGCCTCTGACGAGACAAGACATTTCGGCCAAGACAGCAATGTTGACGCCGGCCTGTGTGGTGGGGCGAGGCCCGTCTCCCCCGGATGTCATTTCCTCTGTTCCTGCCCGCGTGGCCGGGAAATTTGGTTCGACGCCGACCTCTTCGGTATGGGGCTTGTGACGCACTGGCGAAAACCTGGGGCTTGACGGAGTTAAAAACACAGTTGCCGATTGACTGCTGACGAACAGCATCACATACCGAAACCAGGTCTAGAACCATGAAGGGAGGAACTCATCCCATAGAAGCAACGCCCAGCATAGTTGGTACCTTACCAGTACAAATACCTAGGTAGAGTCCTTACAATTCCTTACGAACATTTCAGAGCTTCGTCGCCTTACCAGGTACGGTATATGATGTACCCCACCTGCCGGTGGACGGGACGGGAGCGGAGATGGGACGAAGCAGCCACAAAATTCCGGTAGCGACGGCAGCGCTCGCGCTTGGTCCTCGCACACTCTTCCAGATCAACCATGAACGGGCGCATTCCTGAGCCTGCTGCGAGTCCATGTTCCTAGTAACCTCTCGGACCGCCGAATCCCCGCACCGTTCAGGAGCTTCAATAGTTCCATGATGTTACAGCATGCGATGGGCGATGGCTCTCAACCGATATCATCGGCCTATCATCAAGAACTTCCTCAACACATCGAGGCTGTGGAGGTGTGGACCATCCCGATTTGCAGCGTGTACTTGCACATATGCACCATGTGCTCCCCTGGGCCGATCACACCTTGCGGGCATAGGCCACCGTTGAGAGCCATTCCCGCATTTGCCCTACCACCGCGCTTACATCACACTCCACAAGGAGGCGAGATTAAAGGGCGTTGAGATAACCAGCTGCATCTGCACCACGGACCGCCATCGCGTCGTGGTTGCGTCGCGTATCCGAAAGGGGGGGTGGTGCGGCCACCAATTCAATATGCGCCCGAGATAGAGCCCGCCCTGCGGAAATCGGATCAATCATACCGACGGCGAATATGCTCTCTCTCCGAATGCCTAATTGGTCCGGCGGCGTACGGTCTGTAGATCACCGTAACTGATCGCCAAAGCTGACACCGTCGGCGTAAGGTGCCTTGGCTTCCCAGGGCAATAGGGTTCTCTGAGCCTATTCCTCGAGAGCATTGACGACGTGCCGTCGTGCTCCCAGGATTACTTGCTACGACAATCACGACTTGACCCGGAATTCCGGATCATGTTCCTTGGAGGCGAAGAAAGCCTCGGGGCGTAGCGGGCAATCCAAGGAATTACCTGGGTGCACCACCCGCCAGACAATCTCTTGGTGTAGGTATGGTGCCACTCAACTATTGAACACACCAGGATCGCTCAGACTATGAGAGCATGGGACTATGATGTCGCCATCATCCAAGTATTTCATCAGTACTTCGCGTTGTAACTGCGTCCACTTCTGACTGAGCATCTCAGGAACTGCGACAAACCCAAGACAATAGGATTCTTTCGCAGCGTTAAAACCCGCCTTGTGTCCCGCCTTGTGATATCGCCGCCTGCATCAACAAATCAACATCTCTTGACATCGTTTCCCGCTTTCTCACATCGACCTTGATGGGATGAAGTGAAGGAGCTCTTCCCATCACGTGCCTAACATCCTCAGTGAAATCATTGCTGGAAGCTGTTAGAGAGGGTAAGTCGAGAGGCCGATTTTTGTATGGGAAATTTTGGTCGCACTAACAGCAACGAGACATTCCACAGGAGCCCTGTTAGTGACACTGCTGTGGCAACCATGTCCGGCTTACGTCGGCTTTTTTCCATCTCAATGTAACTCGGCAAGAAAGGTCGATAGAGGAGTGAAACCAGATCCAGCTGCTCAGCATCGCTGTGGCTCCTTACCGTAAAGGGGCGTCAGACTAGGAACTTGTCACTAGCGAATTCCCTCGGCAAGGAGCATATGTTCAAAACTTCCGTCTTGAGCTGCGATTAAATGAGACTGGAGTAGACGCAACACAAAGTCGAGGGCGCCCGTTTGCGGCACCTGACCACAGTTCCTGAAATATATCCCGGTTACAGCTTGAGACCACTCTCTGAATGCCTTCATCCGACGGTATTGTCGACCTGTCAGCAGACGCTGAACAGAGACAGTCAGGGGGTTAACCTCTCACCCCGTCCCAATGGGTAACGACAACTGCTCTGCCTCTTGGGTTCCAATGGTAAGCCGTACAGGTTCTGCCAATGCCCTTGAGCTCTTTCCCCGGCCTACCACCCTTGTAATAGCGTTTTGGTGAAGCGTAATAACTATCCGTAGGCGACTAGGCCGTAGACGGCTGGCAGCTCATCCGCCCGGACCCGGGAAGTTGCTTCGGTCCCAAGGCGGGCCTCTGGAAACAGAAAACAGCCCGTGCCGGTGGAGGGAGCTGGCAGCGTAAGGCGGGCTCTACCGGAGCTGCTGGAATCAGAAGTCGTTCTCACCAGATCCAAGAGTGGCAGAAACAGGCCATTGATGCGACCAGCCGCTACGGGCCTTGGAATTCGACCATTATATGCCAATGAACGATCTTAGTGGTGTCGGTGCCTTGGCAATCCAAAGGCCAGGCAACACAGGAGCTACAGTCATCCAGCGTGGTCTCGTGTCACGCGTGAGCTGGAACACATAGTACACTGACTGGGGGAGGCGCACACGACATTCCAGCCGAACAAACATCTGCGAATCGGGACATTTTTCCTGTCCTCGACATGGAACGAGATCGTAAACGGTGCTAGCCATTGGCCGGTTGGCCGTCAGTTTCTACCTCCAAAGCTGCTACAGCTTAGGAACTAACGTTGAGCCGGAAACACATGCCATAAGCTCTCTCATTTGAGCAAGGGACTTGTCCTTAGGTCGTGATTCCCCTCTCCTAGCCCGGAATGGTTCCCACTCTCTGCTTTGGTGTCAACACCGAGCAGCTAGACAAGCCATCGAGCCGAAACCCGTGACAGTCCCAGCATTACACAGGATATGATGTCTGAGCCTCGGCTTTCGGAAAGGGGCCAAGCTGCAGGCTCCCGTCTTCCACCGTGGCACAAGCCACACACCAGATCTAGTGCGACCATGTCGGGGTCTGCGACAAACGCTATCCGAGACATTCCGGGACGCACCATGATTTGTTAATCCTCGAATTCAGTCTTGATCTCCTCTAGGCCCCTTTCTCGTTGCGGGAGTGGCCTCACCGCGTGGGAAGCAGCAGAGGGAGAGATAGGTTGAGGATGCAAGGAGGCGTCACTGTGGCCGAAGGGAGAAGAGAAAAACATTGCACGTATTAGGGGGGAGACTGATGGTCCCTCAAATGTGATTGGTATGGTTGGATGGAAAGGAAAAAATAAGGGAGAAAGGGGTAAGTAAATACACACCAAAACAGAACCTCTCTGCTTATGCACCACCCTCGTACAGAACAGTGCTATGAAACTGACTGACTGAAAACGACTCGCTTAACCGCATCCAAAACAAGCGGCCCTTACCACCACACCAAGACACGCAGCGGACATGTCTGGAACATAGCGCCGGCAACATCGTGCTACACAGCGCAACCCACCCAACCTCAATCGGGCGGGACGCCAGCCCCGCAAGGAACCCGGAAACAAAAGAGACGACGACTGCAGAGCCCAGAGTAGTGTAACTAAGCCACCCGCCGCCTGCCATGCAGCACAACATCGCCCTGTGTTCCCCCAACCGCCCCGCTAGCAAAACGGCGGACAATGAACCGAGAGTGCTCGGATCTGTCTCACAGTCCCTTCTCTTTACAGCCGGCTCTGCAGTTTGGCATGTTCATGCTCGCCAGGCCACCGACCGTCGGGCCAGACGTGGCGAATGGCTTCCCAGATGTGGCTGGTTTCGCTCCAGCGTCAGCGATCCCTTCTTTTACACGGAATCTTCTTCCAATTAAAGAAACAATCATACCTGACATGGACAACCTCCAGCCCATTTCTCACTTCCTGGGGCAGATCCTTAACGTCCTTGCGGTTCTGGGCCGGCAGTAGCACCGTCTTGACACCCGCCCGGAGGGCTCCAATCAGTTTCTCCTTGATGCCTCCGACGGCCGTGATGCGCCCGCGCAGGGAGATTTCGCCCTGTTGTGTTGTGAAACGAATGGGATGCGGTGTCAGCCGGGAGGCGGTTCCAGAAGTTGAACAGTTGAAACGGACGTAAGGGATAGACACCAAAAAGTAAACGCTGCATGGAAAGGGGGGAGAGAAAAGGAAGGATTCCAATACACAGGAGGGCTGGAAACGGGGGAGAACATTGGGGGAGTGACTTACAGTCATAGCCATTGTAGGCGGCACCGCCCTCCCAGAAAACAACGAAATCAAGGCAATGGCCTGGGCAATCCCGCTGCTGGGCCCGTCCTTAGGAATGGACCCCGAGGGACAATGCACATGGATGCTCCGGTCCTTCATGATATTCACGTTGGAGCTCTGCGTCAGGCCCAGCTCGAACGCGTGCGCCTTCACCCAGGTTAGCGCCACCTCGACGCTCTCTTTGAGGACGTCGCCCAGCTTGCCCGTCAGCTGGACCGTACCCGTGCCGGGCATGTCGGCCACCTCGATGAAGAGAATGCTGCCGTTACCGCCGGAGCTGTACGCCACCAGGCCCGTGACGATGCCCGGCCGGCTGGTCTTCTCCGCGATTTCCTCCTCAAACTTCTCGATGCCGAGGAAACGCTCCAGATCATCGACACTGAGACGAGGATTATATTTCTCCAGGTGGCCCTCGTCCTTGGCGTCGGCAAACTCGACTGCCTTGCCGCGCAGGACCGACGATATTTCGCGTTCCAAGTTGCGTACCCCTGCCTCGCGGGTGTAGGATTCGATGATCTTGGAGACGACCTCTTCTGTGAAGACGACCTGGTCCTCGCTCAGCCCGTTCACGCGGATCTGCTTGGGCACCAAGTGCCGCATGGCAATGTGGCGCTTCTCCAGTGTAGTGTAGCCAGGCAAGTAGATGGTCTCCATGCGGTCGAGCAGCGGTGGCGGGATCGTGTCCAGAGTGTTCGCGGTAGCGATGAACATGACCTTGCTCAGGTCGATGGGGACGTTGACGTAGTGATCAGTAAAGGTGTGGTTCTGCTCGGGGTCTAGCACCTCGAGCAGTGCTGCTGACGGGTCCCCGTGAACGCTAGAGCCGCCCACCTTGTCTATCTCATCGAGCAGGAAGACGGGGTTGGCCACGCCTACCTTCTTCAGACCCTGGACGATAAGACCCGGCATGGCGGCGACGTAGGTGCGGCGGTGACCCCGAATCTCAGCCTCGTCGCGAACGCCGCCCAGCGAGATGCGATGGAACTTTCTTCCCAGAGCAATCGCTACGGAACGTGCCAAACTGGTCTTGCCGACTCCTGGAGGCCCGACGAGCAACAGAATCGGGGACTTGTCCACCATGCGCCTGCTGCGCAGCACTTCTAATTTGGCACTGGGAACTTTGATCTTCTCCTCGGCGCTAGGTTCTGGTGAGGATGTCTCGGGCTTCTCATCTTTGCTTGCATTCCCTGTCGCCCCAATTTCCTCCTCAGCCTGCTTGATCTGCGCATCCACCTCGTCGTTGACGGACTGCTTCAGTCTGAGGACAGCGAGGTACTCCAGCAGCCGCTTCTTGACTTTTTCCAGCCCGTAATGATCATCGTCCAGTTGCTTCCGCGCCCTATGGAGCGTCTGAGGGCCCAGGCGGTCGTCCGTGGTCGTTGTCCAGGGAATCTCGGCCAGCGTTTCGAGGTATGTTCGCGTGACAGCGTACTCAGCCTGTGCAGGGTGGATCTTCCTCAGACGTTTAATCTCCCTGTCGACGACCTTTGCGGCCTCGGGGGAAAGTTTTGCGGCGTCAAGTTTCTTCTGCAGCTCGTCAACTTCGTTGGGCTCCTGGTCCTCGTCCGCATCGCCGCCTGAGTCCCCAAATCCGGGCGGCGGTAGTGTGCGTGTCCCCGCCGGACCGATTTTTATCGACGGCCGTGGCTTGTTTGGCTGGATCATTTTGTCGATCTGCTTCCTGGTCGAGTCAGGATCGGCAAACGGCAACGTCGTAGTGGTGACGGCGGTGATTTTTATGTTATTCTTGATGTTGCCGACTTGGCGGTCGAGCAGCTCGATGACTTTGGCAACTCGTTCCTTGACGTCCAGCAGCGCCAAAACCTGAAGCTTCTCCTCGTACGAGCTCTCGACGATGTTCGCCATGAAGTCTGCGAGAGCGCCCGGCTGCTTCTGCTTTGTGATGAAGATGTCCAGACGGCGGGCGAGCAACGGCGACAAGCCGGGTGTGCCATTCAAGCGTGGGAGGATCGATGACAGCCTAAGTATCGCGACAAGCTCCCTGGACAGGAGCTTCAAGTGTTGGAAGAGCTCCTCAAGTGTCAAGTCCACAAGGCTGCCTTCCTCTTGGAAGTACACAACCCGGCCCTCCAGATACGGTTTCTCTTGGTAGATTTTGTCGACCCGGACACGCGTGACACCCTCGACAAGCAGAGTGAACTCTCCTGTACCGCGTCCCTCAACGCCTGTTATCTTCGCCGCGACACCCCAGCCAAAGAGGTCCGACTTGGATGCCTTTGCCGGGTCGAGATTATCTCGGTCGGGGCTGACAGCTTTCTCCCCGTTCTCAATCAGGAACTGTCCGCTGGGACCCAGAATAGGCGAAGCGAGGGGAACGCAGGAAATCGGTACCGTGTCGATGCGGCCGTTGGGTGTCTTGGACGCAGCACGGGTGTAGACAGCGGCAAGCAACGAGGCGATATCGGGGCGATTTGACGAGACGGGGATGCGCTGGACGACGCCGGGTAGGAGCACGCTTCCCCGCGGAAGCGCGATGACGGGAAGAGTCGCCGTCTGTGTGCGAGTCATTGGAGTCGTGTTCAATTGAAGGTCACGGGTTGCAAGTGAGTGACTTGTGCGATGCGCAACCAGCCAAAGACGAGTCAGATGCTCGCGCAGGAGTGAGAGGTATCAAGTTAAAAACAAAGCGAAGTTTATTTCCTCTGGCTTGGGATCAGCTCCCACCATCGAACCTGAAGGAATGCCGGTTAAGAAACGGAACGGAAGTTCGGGTTTGGCGATGGTCAGTGAAGGGATGCCTTTCTGCCGAGGCTAACGCGATGCAAGAGGTGGCTGCTCTAGGGTGTGAGCAGGGTGTGAGGTGAGCGGCCCCAGATCGAATTGCCGGCGGCAAGTTGCGGGCAAGGGACCCGCTCTGATTGCCAAGTCCCCACTCGCCGAACGACAACATGTGATTGACGATTGCTGTGATAGAAGCTTCCATCTGACCTCGACTGCTCGCAAAAGAAGCATGGGTGGAACAAAACAAACATGCCAGCGCTGACCGGAGAGACAGGTACCTGCATTTGATCAACTTTGTTAGTGAGGCCAGGAATAATGCTGCCAAAATGATCCTCTCGACTACCACCTCTAACAGCTGCCCTTGGGTCCATTTTATTTTCACCACCATGAGTTGCGCAGCACTGAGTTGCAGCCCTCAAACAAGAACGTCGTGGGTCTCCTCATTTGCGGTGTCGACTCCAAGTAGCCCTTGAACAAGGTATTCATCCTGGCTGCTATGGGGTTTCGACAGGCTCGCCGTTGTAACCACAACTTACACACACCTCCGTTCTCAAACGATTGTGAGTCGGGCTTTCGGCATTGATGTACCAGCATCTGCGATACTCAGAAACAAACCCAGCTCATTCCGCGACAGTCTTATTCAAACTTCGCGGACATACAGCTTTGCTGTAAAACTAAACTAGCTTACCCAGTCAATCCAAGCAGTAACCTGGTATCTCAGCCCCAGTCCGCAAAAACCACATGACACATCTCGCCTCCTTACTATCGTCTTCTTCTTCTCGACTGGCGATTACATGACAGCTCAATTCTCGTTAAGCGTTTGAAGCACATCATCTTCTGCCAGTAAATGTACACCCATCTCTGTTCAAACATGCCCAGATACCAGGCGACGCCATACACGCCATGCAAAATTCACCTCGCGTCGAACCCTTCAAAACATCACAGCTTAGCTGTGAAAAGGGAGCAGAAAAAAAAAAGGAAATGACACTTCACACCAATCACAACCCCGGCGTCTGCGGCCTGGGCTGATGGCCCAGCGGTAGAAAGCCCCCGGTCACCTTAGGCACCCCCTGCTGAGGAGAGCCCCCACCCGCCACAAGAGACGTCGAAGCAAAAGGAGGCGCAGCCTCCTGCTGCTGCTGCTGTTGTTGTTGTTGTTGCTGCTGCTGAAGCAGGTGGAAAGGAAACCCGCCGTCGCGGGACCTGCCGCCCGTCATGCGGCGCACGCGCGACCGGGTGCTCTGCGTCAGCGGGCGTATGACATTTTCCAAAAAAAAGGATCCGCTCGGGCCCTCGTCGCTGGCCGTGATCGGTCGCTCGTCGTCGCCGTCGGAAAAGACGTCATCTAGGAACTCGTCGTCCGACGTCACGTCGCCTGCGCCACCCAACTGCGCGTGGTACGAGGCTGGCGCCGAGGGGGACGTGACCGAGCGGGCGTGGAGACCGGGACGGTTTGGCGGCGTGACGGTTGTGATGGTGGTTGGCGTCATATGGCTGCTGTTGCTGTGATGATTGGTGTGGTAGTTGCCCGGCGTGCCACTGGCCCCGATGTTGAAGGCGCCTGGGTTCATCGTGTTGTTGGCCCCTCCAACTCCGCCCGCTCCCTCGCGTGGCAGGAAAATGGGCCTGTCGGCAAAGCCATTTTGGAAAGACATGCTGCTATTGTTGGATGCTTGGTGCAGAATGGGGAGGATTTGCTCCTCGTACATCTGCGCACCGGACTCGAACGTGTCGGGAGAGAATTCTGTGACCGTCCGTGAAGACCGGCCGTCGCTCGGCGGGCTCGTCGACAGGTCGTCGAAAAAGTCGTCCAGGCTATCAAGCTTGGAGAAGAGATCTCCCATGGGCGCGTCGATCCGCACGTCGTCCGACATCATCGTGTCGGCCCGATCGCCAGAACCTGGGAAGTACCCATAGGGAAAGTCGTCTGTGTGGAACTCGACTTCGGGTGTCATTGCCGGTTGCGCAACGAACCCTTCGTCGCTCTGGCACATGTAGAACGCTGCGTGAATATTGGCCCGTGTCGAGTCCGTCTTCCGTGCGGGCATGGGAATAGCCCACCCGGATGCTTCGGGAATACCAAACAGGCTCTGCGTTCGTTCGTACTCCTTGCGGACTGCCTTCGATGTGAGCCGCGTCATGCTCATGCGGAGATGGTGCTTGTCCATCGACGATCCCGACATAGACATGATGTTGTCCAGCACTTCCAGAGCCTCCATGCAGTACTCGGTTTGCAACAACCGCAGGAGCGGTGAGATCATATCGGAGCCGTGGCTGGCAATCTCGGGCTTCTTCATGTCCACCTCGGGGATAACCACACGGAGGATGCGCATCGTCTTGATCTTGACCCATGAAGTCGCGTTGGTAAGGAACCCCATCAGCATGGTGATCATTGGGAAGTCCAGCGCAGGCAGGAACCGTTCCCGGAGCGCCGAAAACAGTTGACCCACAAAGTCTTCTCCAGACAAGTATTTGGATCCAAGATAGTTGTCCAGTACCACCGCCATGCTCGTCATTCCCTGCTCGTCCGCAGCTGCCATGAGTGTTTCAGCCGCCTGTATGACGCCTCGATCAAGGGATTTCTGATCGATGGCATGCAAGAAGCGGGGCAGGTTGGCGATGGCCGTGAAAAAAAGACGGCTGTCGTCGCCAACCAGGGCATCACTGGGCAGCCGGATGAGCTTCTCGAGCGTCTCGAGCGTGAGATCGAGGCACGCCGAGGACCGCAGCCCTTTGTACAGCAGGGGCTGCAATCCTTCGAAAGACCCATCCCATTTGGAGGGCTGACCATCGTACAGCAGGCGCCGCACCGGGGGAGATTGAAAGTCAAGTTTGTTGAGGAATTCGTTCAGCATCTCAACCGCCTCAAGGAATTCGCATTCGTTGATGGATTCGAGACAGGCGCATGTGGTCCAGAAAAGCTGAGGAAGAGCCAGTAGTTTGTCAGCGTCGAGCTTCAGGATGAGCGATTTGAGTGTGGTGAGAATCTCCATGGAGAAAGTCTGGATCTCGGCGTCTTCGTCCGCGATGGTGTTGGACAGGCGGGCAAGCATGTCCCCCAACATGTACTGGTCAAGCGACGTCAGGATGCACCTGAAGATTTGGAAAGACCGGCAAGCAAGATGCCTCACTGGACAGGACGTCGCCCAGGTGAGGGAGAGCCTGCCCCACTGATCCTTGATCCCAGGAAAGGTAAGCTCGAACATGTTTACGACCTCGGCCGTCAGATATTCCATGCTGGGAGGCACCTTGTTGTCGTGGCCGTCCACCTTTCCATTGCTGTCCTCGTATCCCCACACAACGGATCGGTCGTGGCGACGGATAGCATCAATCAAGTTTTCAATCCGTTGCTTGGTGGTTGCTGGCGTGTCGTCGTCAAGATTGGAGATGACAAGTTCATGAATAAGATGCACCAGCATCTCTCGGGCTTGTTCTTGAACAAGCGGCGTGTAGTGGTCCCAAAGCACTGTGACCACTTGTAGCAGGACAGGAACACTGTCCGCGGCGAGGCTGACAGGCGCCACCATCAGGTCCACAAGCAGGATGAGAGACAGCTGGCCTAGAGAGAACCCAGCTTGCTTTGTTCCAATGGGCAACGCTTCCGAGAGATCCGCACAATACGGAAGCACATTGATGTCGGGAGGAGGCGGGATAACCTCGCGCTTCTCGTTTGGCACCATAGCCTTGGGGGTGATCTGGAGCAGCAGGAACTCGACCACCTTGTTGCCCGGTGTGCTGTTCGTGCTCGCGAGAAATACGACAATCTGTTTGGCATATTCGACGAAGTTCTGCTCCCTTCGTTCTAGACACAGTGAGATGATAAAGTCCAGAATGAGCCGCACGTTCCCAAGATACGGCCCTGTTGCCAACGCTTGCCATAGCGCCTGTACCTCATTATGCAGCGCCGCGCTGGACTTGATTGTGATCTCGAGCAGATTGGCCAGGAGCACATACGACTGCGCAATGGGCCCTCCGTTCGGATCTACTTTGAGCTCGACCGCCTGGATCCATGGGAGGATAACGGCGATGACGTTCCGCTGGGCGGCGGCTTGCTGCTCCTTGAAGTAGAAGGTGAACTCCGAAAAGATGTGGAAGGCCAACTCGGTGTGCTGCTTCGCCAGCCGCTTCGAGATTTCGAACTGAGCGAGCTTATAAACTGCCTTTGTCTTGTCCGAGATGCTGATGTCGAAATCCTGAATCTTTGAGCTCCGAGGTTGTGACTGTCGTTCTTCGAGTGCCTTGAGGAGGTGCGCGGCTCTGGACCGAATGGCGCTCTGGTCATTGCCCAGCATAAAGAGACAGAGGCCAAGCAGCTTCCAGAACGGGGTGGGATACTCGGGATGCTCCAAGAGAACGTCTGTCACCGCACTGAAGTAGCTCTCCAGCATGGCCGAGGCCTCGGAGAGATAGCACCGCGAGATGCAATGCTCGAGCAAATAGGGATATTCTTGATTGTGGACAATCAAATTCTTAAGTGCCCTCCTGCCGATCACGTTCATGCGGTCGCTACCCGAATTGAAAATGGCCTCGATCCAGGCAAGCATTCTTCGAACATCGAACTGGAGGGACGCACCACTCTCTGTGGTTGCGCTGATGGGCCCGCCACACAGCGCAGCCATGGCGCTCAGAGCGGCCGTTCGCAGGTTTCTCTTCTCAATCTCCATAGCCGCCGTCACTGTCCCTCGTTCGCCCGCAGTCTTCTGATCAATGACCGACTGCCTCATGTTGTCCTCTCTTTGGCGGATCTGGAGCTGGTTGGGCGAGAAGCCGCACCAGTCCTCCATCAGGGCAAAGGCAGATTTCCGGGCTTCGAAGGTCATCCACCGTGATGGATCCTTTGTCCGATTGATGCCCTCGAAAAGCTCCTCCATCAGTCCACAGTAGTGGCGCCTTAGTTTTTGGAACTCCCAGTCCATCTGAACCTCGCCGTCCATCAGGAACAGCTTCAGATCCTTCGCGTACGCCACCAGATTGTTCAACACCCAGTCGTCTTGGTAGACCTGGGCATCTCTCAAAAAATGCGAGGTCAACTTGTAGACGTGCGTAATCTCCGTCCGTAGAATGTCCATCTTTCGGTTCCGGCGCGGACTGCTGTTCGTACGCTGATGAATGCGCTGCCGCGCGTCGTCGTTGCACCGGGACACCTGTCCCTGCAGCTCCTCAAGCAGCGTCCGATAGATATGGATGTTTATCGAGCCCATGGCAATGACCACCGCCTCCCTGATCGGCGCGGATGAAACCGAGAGCATGGGATTCAGGTACTTGAAGAGGGTCCTTGCCGAACCAATCTTTTCGGCCGCCGAAGACGACTTGGAACCTCGCTGGCCGTGCTGGCCATTCTGCGCTCCGCTCGCCTGTGCGCTGCCGGGATCTGCGAGCGTGGTGCAAGCGAAAACGAGGTACAACTTCCATTGCTCGATGACCACCTCCGGGTGCGTTGTGGGCGTCTTGCCCGTCATACGAGCACTGCTGGGCTCCGCGTAGAACTGCCCTCGAGGCTCCCGTGGCGGTTCAGAAAGTACCGTGATGACCTTGTACAGCTGAAGGATCCGCTCGCAGACAAGGTCACGACTGAGCGTGATGGCGAAAGGGCACTTGTCGAAGGCAATGCGGATGAAGTTAGGGAAGATTTTGAACCACAAGGTCGTGTCGTACGAGACGTCGCTGGTACAGAGCTCAATGAGGGCCCCTTGGCTGTTGGTGTTCTGCATCCCGCGCTGCAGTCTGCTCCGTTCTGCTACGGAGAGCTGCTCGTCATTGAAACTCATCACCTGCATCGAGTCGTTCTCGAGAATATCTATGAGTCTCGGGGTATCCTTCTCGCGACCGCTAGGCTTTCGGAGGACTGCGTCAAACTCGGTGATCAGGCGCAGCACGTTGACTGCATAGTACCGGACTCGTCGAGACTGGGAGCAAAGAAAAAACAGCCCGTGAGCTTCTACTTGGTCGACCTCAGCCCAGACACTAGACAAGTCGAGCTTGATGCCCCTCTTTTCGGCGACGCTGGATTCGCCGCTCTCGTCCGCGGCGTTTCTGGTTTTCTGTTTGATCTCCTCGATCCATATGTGGAGAAGTTCGATGTACAACATCAGGGTCTTCTCAATGTGTCCGGGCCCCAGCATTCCGCCGTCCGACATGGTAGAGTAGCGGTCATCAAAGTTGAAGATGAAGCGCGCAAACCCCATCGTCACTTGATGGGCGTGGGACTGACGTGCGATGGCTTTCAGGGACTGGGCAGATGACTCGGCAATGTTATTTTGCACGTGTGCCGTTCCGGTGCAGAGAAGGTTAATTAGCGTGTTGAAGGGTATGTCGGCTGATAGACACCGGGGAAGAGCCTGGACAGCTACATGAAGAAGCTCGTAGAAGGCTTGCTTCTGGTCATGCGGGTTAGGATGGTCCTCCCTTCGAGAGAAATTGAACGTCTCGGCGATGGGCGTTTTGGGTCCCGGGCTGTTAAACTTTTCCATCTTATCAAACTTCTCATCCAAAGCTGCCTGGCCACCAAATGTGTTGTCGCAGATGATGCTGATCTTGCCAAGTATTTCGCAGAACCTGGCGTAGTATTCCCTGACGCTATCGGAGAGCGCCGAGACCAACACTGGCCGGAAAAGTCGTTCGCCGCCCGACAGAGCAGCCCAGGCGGCCGAGGGAGAGTCGCGGGGCGAACCGAAGACGGGAGACGTCGGAGGCGCCCGTTCAGCGAAGGAGGGTGGCGCGTACGACTGCGGGAAGGGGGGTCTGCCCTTGTCGCCCTTCTCGAGATCCGACATGATGGTGAGAAAGGCCCTGATGCCGACGACTATTCTGTCCGGATCCAGCTGCTCGATCCTGAGTTCTTTGTTGGATGTGAAGAGGTCGGCATTGACCAAAGGAAAGATGATGGTTCGGAAGCAGTATTCTGGGTGCTTGTACCCAACAAATCGGATGATTTGAATCAAGGGGTCAATGGCGGCAGTATCCATGGCGACCAGAGTCCTCTTGGTGTGGGGAAGGACCATCTTCAGAACCTCGTCTAGTTTCCTAGTCATGCCCGAGGAACTGTCGCTGGTTCGGTAGAGATATGTCCAGAGCAGCCTGGAGATGACTTGCAAGCAGAGCGGGCGAGTGTAACGGTCTTTGAGTCGCGGCTGAAGCGGGTAGATCAGCTGGAGCCACTGACTGACAAACGTGTCCGGTGGCGAGACGCACAGCATGGTGGCCGTCAGAGGAAAGGTGTAATGCCAATGCCTCGGCTTAACAAACATCTGGGCCAGCCGTGGCCCAACCATGGCCAGGACTTCGTTCCACTTTGGGTGCGCAATATCACTGTTGGAAGCCTTGGCCGCTACGGGAAGCACAAGCATCTCGAGGACTTGGCAGAATGCCGATTTCACCTTGGGGCCATGAGATCGACTGAACAGCTTCCCCAGCGAGGCCATGAACTCACAGGACCGGTCCCAGGCATCTTCTGGTGTGGTTTTTACGTGGAGATGCTTCATTCCACCCAACACAAGCTCCACCTTGTTCTCAAGGTCCCGGGCCGAGGATGTCGGGTTCTTTGCGGCCAACTCTTGCAATAAGCGGTCGAGGTCGGTGATGAAGCGGTCAGTCACGGTTGCGAAGCTAATTTCGCTCATGGCGCCCATCAGCTGGGCGAAAAGGTTCCAGTTGGATAGCTTTAGCGGCGAGACCATCAGTTGTTCCGTGTCGGATATCTTTAGCTGCCCAAAGATGATGTTCTCGAGTTTGTCCTCCATTTCTGGCGTGATGGAAGGCAGTGTGCTCTGCGTAAGGACCTCGAGAAGGACGCGGCAGAGGAGGTAGATGGACACTGTTGATCTGCGCTCCGCCTGAGCTACGTATTCCTGCTTCGCAGCCAGGGACATCTGCCCGCCAGGGTGAGCCTCCGAAGCGGCGCCCGCGGCGGCCGGCTGCACCGGTTCTGTGTTCCGCCTCTGCAACGGTCCCGAAGGAGGATAGATTCGAGACTGCTGAAGTTGGGCCCGCGCCTCGTTGGCTGCATCGCTCTTGCTCTTCCTCCACAACATCATCGAGTCAATCAGCGGCTTAGGCTTCTGCTTGGCGATGTGCCCAAGAGCCACAATGAGCTGATCAAAGGCCGGGTCTGCCCCCGGACCGCATATTTGCTCAACCTGAGGCTCCGGCTCGAATGGCACCGTGACGCACTCGTTTAGCTTCTCCTCAGCCTGGGCGATGAAGGCCGTAAAGAGGACGTGGAGGGCGTACTCGCCGACTGTCTTTTGCTCGTCTTTTTGGTGTCGCGACGGGTGCGAGTGGTTGTGAACGTGGTCCCGCCGGGTCTTGCCGCTATGTTTCCTCTCCATCTTGACCCGGGCCGACATGTGACCGCCGATCTCGCCTGCGGCGGCCGAGGATGATCTTTCGTGGAGGCTTGACAGTGACGCGAGAGTCGTCCCGGACATAGCGGTAGGGGGGCGTTGGCCCAGCGAAGCATCGCCGTCGAGGCGTGGAAAGGGCTGCATCTCTGCCCTGTCCGGCGTCAGGCCGGCGCCGGCCGCGGCGATCATTTGCGGGCTAAGGGGACTGGACGAGGAACTGGCAAGGCTCCCGTTCCTGGAGTGGTGGATCCCAATGCCATGGACAATTGATGTTTGCCTATGATGCCCATACGTGGATGCTTTGGGGTCAACAACCCGCTCTATCACACCCCCGATGGCGCTTCGATTGGACGGCACATGGGATCGAGGGGGCGGGAGTTGTGTGGTGAGATCGGGGGGACGTGGGAGCTTCTCGATGGACGACTCGCGCGAGTGTACAACGCTTCTGGAACCCAGGGCAACGGGGCGTATGGTCTGTTGCCAGTCGTCTTCATCCTCCTCGTCGAGTCGAGAAACGGCGCGAGGGGAGAACTTCAGCGGCTCGTGGTCCGGCAACGTCGTCTGGGACGAAGCTGTGGGATGGTCAGTACGGCAGTCCCAAGTAGAAAGAAGCTCGCGACCGATGCACAGATATCACCCCACGACATCTCCCTAAACGGATGGCACATCCTCATGGCCCGACACCTGACTCTCTTCGAAAGCCATGTGGAGTCCAGCTGAAACTGAACGAGGGGCGAAGCCGGAGAGGCGGCGGCGACTGGTGTGAGAAGCTCCGGCGCCGAGCAGCTTGACCACGCTGCAGACCTTTCTCGTCCGGAACTCCACCGCCAGCGGCCAAGGCTGGGAGAACCTAAAGAATGGAATGCGCTTGTTGCGACTCACCCATTGTCCGCGAGTACCGACTTGCATGATCCTCCTCCCAGCAGCAAGTATGAGATGCCGCAGCTTCCTGGAAGTGATAGAGAAAGCAATTTGGAAAGACACTGTCGCGGTGGACAACAACGCTCAACTTTGCTGTCCCACTTGCTGGCAGTTGAGATCGATACCTTACCTGGGATGTACATGTGCGATCGCGCGATACCAGATGTCGCCAGGGGTCATACTAGGTGCCCACAGTGCGTTTTCTCCACTTTGGTATGGCGGCCGCCGGAACAATTTTTGGGCTTGATCGTCCGGAAACTCAGGTAACTAAGATATCCGTACCTTACAATACAGCACATTTCAACACATTGACATGCGATTTCGCGCCTCAGTGTGGCAACGACGGGAGGTCAAGTATGAGGCGAAATCTTTTCCAACTCTCTGTCACCGACTTGGGGGCTCTTGGTGGTCTTGCGCAGGCACCCTACTTCGTATCCCCAACCTGAGTTAAGAGACATTGGCAAGGTCTCGACAGCAGACTGAGTCGCTCAACCTGCTTCGCCATCGCCTGAGTCCTGTTTGCGATCAACAACGTCCGATGGCAGCTGGAGCCTGTCTCTAGATCGCTGTGACATAAGGTTTCATACGTTTATGTTCTGTATGGCGACCGCTTCCCGCCTGTTCCAAACGAACCTTTGAAAGGTAACATCTTCTACTGTACGGTCCGAGTCCCGCATCGTCCAAGCCGATCCCCAGTGCACTCATTTTTTGTACTCTCTCCAGTTGCCGGCATTCGCTGCAATTATCCCAACTGTGCTCTGTCAAGATGGGTGCATTGAAGCAGCTCAACAAACTAGTAGTAGTCCGTACGTATGAGCAGGCTCTGTTAAGCGGCTCACGATGAACTTTCGTATGCAATCTGTGCAACTGTCCGTTGAAGGATGAGTGGGTACTCCGTAAGGTACACCGAAGCGAGCTGAATCTTACTATACTCTAATTCGAGGTACTGTATTTTGCAGCTTGGGCGCTTCCATTGGCAAGCTGTGCCGGCGGTTTCTGTCGGGGGGTTTCTGTAACTTCTGGCGGGAAACCGACTGTGCCGTGGTGGCGCCACAGATTGAGGAAGATTGCATGTGGTTTATCTGTCCAGTGTCAACATCTGCCTCTGTCAACTGGAGCAGATCCCCTTTGGTCTTCACCTCTGGGCTTCGTTCACTCCGTCCGCCTTTCCGCTCTTTCCCGTTAAATCTTGTCCTTCTTTCCAGGCGCATAGGTATCCCGTTGCTTCCCAGCACGTGGCGGCCTAGCGAATTTGCAACCACAGCATTGTCGCACTTTTGTTCTCCGCTATCTACTACTTGCTCGCCGTTCCAGTCTGTTATCCAGGTTTCCTTGCTTCGGACTTCAACCTTTTCGCGCGCGACGCCGATCGGAACCGCAACCTTTTCGCGGTTAACGTTTCCCGCCAACTCATCGGACCCGATCCCCCGGCCACTGCAACCTGCGAGTGGAGTGACGGGCTGTACTCGGCCGGATCTCGGAAGTCGCCAGACAGGTCGCTCTCTCGCGCTCGAGGCTCAAATTGTCGGTGGATCAAAACCAACAAGGCCGCCGTCTGTCACCACTTTTCCCCAGACGACTCCTTGAACAGTTTCTGCCTTGGGCTTTGATCACATTCCGTCACCATGGCTGGAGTCGATGTCACGGACTTTATTGTCCTTGCCGCCATCCTCATTGGGACGGTGGCCTACTTCACCAAGGGCAAGTTATGGGCCGTCAAGAAGGACACCTACAGTGCGAGCCAGCTCGCCGCCGCCAATTACCTCAGAAAACCGGGTAAGACGCGGAATATCATTGAGAAGATGGAGGAGTCGGGCAAAAACTGCATCATCTTCTTCGGGTCGCAGACTGGGACCGCTGAGGACTATGCGTCGAGACTTGCAAAGGAGGGCAAGAGCCGTTTTGGCCTCGAGACCATGGTCGCTGATCTTGAGGACTACGACTACGACAACCTCGATGCCATCCCCAGCGACAAGGTCGTCATGTTTGTTCTCGCGACCTACGGCGAAGGCGAACCGACCGACAACGCAGTCGAGTTCTACGAGTTCATCACCTCCGAGAGCCCGTCCTTCAGTTTCGACAACGACCCTCCCCTCGGTAACCTGAACTATGTCGCATTCGGTTTGGGCAACAACACGTACGAGCACTACAACTCGATGGTTCGCAACGTCAACAAGGCGCTGGAGAAGCTCGGCGCTCACCGCATCGGGGAAGCTGGCGAAGGCGACGACGGCGCTGGTACCATGGAAGAAGACTTTTTGGCTTGGAAAGATCCCATGTGGAGAGCTCTAGCCGAGAAGATGGGCCTGGAGGAGCGCGAGGCTGTGTACGAGCCCATCTTTGGAATCGTCGAGAAGGAGGACCTCACTCCCGACTCGCCCGAGGTCTACCTTGGGGAGCCCAATAAGATGCACCTCAACGGCACGGCCAAGGGCCCCTTCAACGCGCACAACCCTTACATTGCTCCCATTCGTCAGTCCTACGAACTTTTCAAAGTCAAGGACCGCAACTGCCTGCACATGGACATCGATATCAGTGGCGCCAATCTCAGCTATCAGACCGGTGATCACGTCGCGGTTTGGCCCACCAACGCCGGCGAAGAGGTCGACCGCTTTTTGGATATCTTTGGCCTCACCAGCAAGCGCCACAATGTCATCAGCGTCAAGGCCCTGGAGCCCACTGCCAAGGTGCCTTTCCCGACCCCAACCACGTTCGACGCCATCGTTCGCTACCACATGGAGATCTGCGCGCCCGTCTCCCGCCAGTTCATCGCTACTCTTGCTGCGTTTGCGCCTGACGACTTGGCAAAGGCCGAAATGACCAAACTTGGTAACGACAAGGATTACTTTCACTCCAAGGTCAACGCTCAGTATCTCAACATTGCTCGCCTCTTGGCCATCGTCAGCAAGGGCAAGAAGTGGACAAACGTTCCGTTTTCTGCGCTGATTGAAGGCATCACGAAGTTACAGCCCCGGTACTATTCCATCTCGTCCTCCTCTCTGGAGCAGCCCAAGATGGTGTCCATCACAGCGGTGGTCGAGGCGCAGCATCTTCCAGGCCGTGGAGATCCTTTCAGGGGCGTGTCGACGAACTATCTCCTGGCGCTCAAGGAAAAGCAGAACGGCGACCCCAATCCGACTCCTTTTGGTCTTAGCTACGAGATCACAGGGCCCCGGAACAAGTACGACGGCATCCACCTCCCAGTCCATATTCGCCATTCCAACTTCAAGCTGCCTTCAGATCCCACAAAACCCATCATCATGGTCGGTCCCGGCACCGGTGTCGCTCCGTTCAGAGGTTTTGTTCGCGAAAGAAAGAGGATGGCCGAGAACGGCCAGGCAGTTGGCAAGACCATTCTCTTCTTTGGCTGCCGGAAATCAACCGAGGACTTCTTGTATGAGAAGGATTGGGAGGAGGCCAAGCAGGTGCTCGGCGACAAGTTCGAGATCGTCCTCGCCTTCTCTCGTGAAGGACCCAAGAAGGTCTATGTGCAGCACCGGTTGAAAGAACGCGCCAAGGAGGTCAACGAGCTGTTGGAGCAGAAAGCTTACTTTTATGTGTGCGGTGACGCCTCCAACATGGCTCGCGAGGTCAACGCCGTCTTGGCACAGATCCTCTCTGGGGAGCGTGGTATTTCGGAAGGCAGGGCTGAGGATATTGTAAAGCAAATGAGGGCATCCAACCAGTACCAGGTACGTCATCGTCTGTTCGTCTTTGCAGTTCGACTAGTTGCTAACCACGCTGAACAGGAGGATGTCTGGTCATAAAGCAAGTAAAGCTGTCGATGGGACTCGGGCTACTTGGTACATGTCAATAGCGCTAGGTCAGGGCAACGTTGGCGGCTTTCGCATCAGGGG
Source organism: Parathielavia appendiculata (assembly GCF_033297405.1). Classification (NCBI taxonomy): domain Eukaryota; kingdom Fungi; phylum Ascomycota; class Sordariomycetes; order Sordariales; family Chaetomiaceae; genus Parathielavia; species Parathielavia appendiculata. The sequence goes on from NW_026944222.1 coordinate 2,000,950, forward strand.
CGCTCTGGTATAGAAGGGTTTCAGCGAGAGGTGGCATGTCCATATATTACTTACATTTGGTTGTTGCTGCCGGCTGGTTGACTTTTAGAGTAATGCGTCTTTCTTTGCAAGGCCAGCGGATTCGGAACAGGTTCCATAAACAGCGTTTGAGCACTTCCTTTTAGCTATGCTCACATGGTACCTAGACAGACAGACATGGTATGAACTATATTCGTATACGTGCAGATGTTCCTAGACTCTCCTTTCCGCCGTGCCGCATCTGCAACAGTTGCACCAACCGTCCCAAGTACTGACTTGCCCCACTTTCACTATGGAAGCCGGCAGCGCAGTGTGAAACATAGCCACTTTTCACTCGACGACTTGGAACGGTTTATTGGGTACATCCGTACTGTGTATTCCCCCGGTACGTTATTGCGGCTCTAGGCTAGCCTCATTGGGTTAGTACCTATTGGAGAGTCCATGTAATGTTTTCTTGCATACCTGTGCCAGTGCCAGTGCCAGTGTCCAATTGCAGGGTGTTGAACTGAACTGGCTCCTTGGCACCTGGATTCAGGGGCTAGCACTGTTGCCCAATGCAGTAAGCGTGGAAGACTCGTCACCAACCCAAAAGCAGGGTCTGGCGAGGGTTCCGAAACCCTCGGTTCTTTCAAGCAACACACAGACATAACGGATGGTTCAGACAGCCAATTCAAGCTTCATCTTGTGCCTCAATTGATGCAGTGTCACACGGTTAGTCTATGCCTATTCGAGCCTGTAACTGTTGCTGTCCAACACAGGGCATCGAATTACTATTAGAACTGTTGGATTTGGCAGGTGGTCAGAGAGGGCAGTTCAGGGGTGACCAATGGCTTGGCACCAGGATTCTCAGGATCAGGAACAGGCAGGGAACTTTGGGAAAACACAGACAGGTACATCATCATCAATTGAGTGGTTGCCCATCCTTTTGGTACCCAACTACTACGGTGCGGCACATTCGTGGCTGTTGG
>NW_026944222.1:2002305-2162141 GCF_033297405.1 Parathielavia appendiculata
CTGTTCGTAGCTCCTCGAGCTACGTCTTGACAATCAAGCCTGCCCGTACCTGACGGAATAGAGCTTAGACTGTAGTTTAGCCCGAATACAATTGTCATTGGATTGTGCGCCTGTCCCGCCGTGACAGTTAACTACTTTTATTTTTGTATCAGTTTTTAATTTGGTAGAGGTTTCGTGAGGTTTTAGCTTATACTTGAAATAATACTTTTATTGGTAGCTTTATAAAGAATATTTCCTTACACTTTAACTAACAAAATCATTTAATTCTAAACTGTGTTAAACCTACAATAGTTCTTATTATCAATAGTAGAAGAGAACTTATTAATAAAGCATATATTTGACTATATTTGAGATATAACTAGTTATTTATGTGATAAATTAATTCTAACAAAAATTTGAAAATAGAAACTTTTGCGATAATAGCTATAAGTATTGTAACTATAGTAAGAATAGCATAATAAATATCAGGAGATCAGAAATGAAAAGATGTTGCACTAACTTTGAATAAATATCCTATGCTAAATATAAGTAGTTAATGAGAAATTTAGATAATAAAGGGATTTATTTCAAGATATTAAATCGATAACGCCTTTATTTACATCACTTATACTATCAAGTATAACGTGTTTTATCAGCGAGTGCACCATATCAGCGAGTGCACCACTGGTAAGGGCTGCACAGACACTTAGTCGAAGTACTAACAGCTTATTCCCCGCTTATTCCCGTCGTTAGTGCTGCGCCCAATTATATATGCAGCCCTTACCAGTGGTGCACTCGCTGATATGGTGCATTCGCTCATAAAACACGTTATACAGACTGTAATTATAGTATATCGCAACTACTGATTGCAGTGCATCTGTACGTCGAGTGAATCGCGTTGGTCGCAATGCACCAAGTAGATGTGGCTAGTAGATAAATAAAGCGATCGAAACCATAAATGTTACAGGGAGATGCTACTATAGATAGCAAATGAAGGCGGATACTGGGCTGGAGTGCTAAGGCTAAAGGCAATGAGTGGTTTATGCTCCAGATTTCGCTGCCGGCTTCCGTATTCACTCCAAAACCCTTCTCCAAATTCCGCAGGCCCCCTTCTCCACAGTCCCGAAAGGGCACCCACAAGCGGGAGATTTCCCGATCCATAGTTGGCCGGGGTCCGGTACTCGTCGGGTGTAGGGCGACTTTTGAGGAGAGCTGGCTGCATGTCCCGGGTCTCGGAGCTTTGTCCCGTTCTTGGCGTTGACCGCACATCACCAGCGAGCGATCACCCGAGCATCTGAGTGTCGGACACTCTGTGTCCGGGGCGAAAAGCAGAGTCGGAACTAAGATTGAGGAGCCTCCATTTCAGGACTCTCTTCGTTGGGACGTGGCCGACGAGCAATCCGCTGTTCAAGGAACCCTAAGGAAACCTGGATACTACCTTCGCCATCAAACTCCAAGTTCCAGTCAAGCAGCTGGCGTCTGCCAGCACGAGGCGGCCCGTTTAGAAGCTCGTCGAGCTGCAGCCTCTGCGGTGACGGGGTCTTGGGAGAAACTGGCAATGCAGTCCATGTAACACCTAGCTCCCCACCTTACTGACCGATCTTCAGAAGTATGAATACTGACTAACGTTACCCAAAAGTACACCTGCTTTAGAATTAACCACGCCCAAAGGAGACGTCGGAAGAGCTGTCGTATCACCCTGCACATCCTGGATCGGTCGTCTTGCATCCGCCTTGATGTCCTACGCCATCACGATGCCGAATCCCCTAAGTGTACAGCTCAAGTGATCCTTTCCCACCTTTCCACGCCAAGCAAGCAGCGTCAATGTCTACGCAGGAAACATGAGTTCGAACGTAATGACGATCAACCCTGTCTTGGGAATCGGGCTTGCTGCTGTCCTTCCCTACCCTCACTCAGTGTGCCCCTCTCATGTCCTTAGTACGAGGCTTTTGCGCATTCGGAAAGCTTTCCATGGTGATTATACGTTGAAGGTGTATCGGCTCCTCCGCAGATGGTTCCCTGCCCATCAGCCGTCAGTAGACCAGCTTGTTCAGGCAGTGAGCGCTTAGTTGCAGCCTCTGTTGTGAGTTCGCGTCATTGGGGGGTCCAGTCTTTCTTGAAGTGGCACTCACTCCTCCTGCAGACTAAGAAAAAGAGGCTGACGCCGTGTGGACGCGAAGGACAGTCTGCGTGTCGTTTGGTCTTCTTTCTCTTCTGTTTCAGCATCAACCCCCGGGCATTCTGGCATTGTGTCCTTTAATCCCCCACCACTGCTTCAAGATCCCACTGGCTAGAGGTTGAAAGCTTGTCTGACAGAGCCTGTTGACTGCTGATCGGTGATCTGGCTACTGTCAAGTCCACTACTCAGTTCGGAAGTCTGTGAGAAGTCGTCTGGTGGTTAGAAAGGGCTCAACCTTGGGAAGATATCACTCGATGATACGCAATACTGACTGGGCTTCAGCAATCCCTCAGCCCTGGCAGCCATCATCAACATAAGGCCAAGCCAGCTGGAGACCAAGCACATATCGGGGCGCATACTTACATGTCAGAGACTCCCCGCAAACCTTGGAACACAGCTGCTTCAAATAGCCGTGGCCACCTTACTCAACCGTACGGCGCCCGAGTCCGAGAGCCAGGATACCTGACTGGTCTCAACTTAGCTCGGAGGACACTAGTCAACTTTTGCCAGGCACCTTCAGCCACTTGGGTCTTTATCATGGTGGCAGAATCAAGACGGGACGCGGACAACCATATTGCTTGCGGAAGAAGAATGAGGCGGGCCAGTGCCGAAAGGAGACTTGAGAAAGCAGAGGTCACGACACACGAAGGATTTGGCATTCGTGGGCAACGGAAAGGTTCATAATCTCAAAGTAGTGCAAGCATCCATAAGCGACCTCTTCGGACAAGAAGTCATGTCCCTTGGTCACCGCTTGCTGCGAAGAAGGAGAAAGTGGAAAGCAAAAACGGTGACGACAACTGACCTTCCTTCGAGCGGTCGAAGCCTGCAGAGAAGGACCTGGGTCGCTCCTTCCTGCTCGAGCTCAAAGCAGGTTCCTGCGCCGCGATAACCACTGCCATGTTTGCTCGACGAAATCCAACCTCCAAACTTATCAACGACGACCTCTTCTTGGAAACCACGAGGGTTAGCAGCATCCTACCACCCAGGCCGGCTTCCGTGGGCTTCAGTGACGACCTTATATTGCTACTGCCCATACATTGAGTTGGCAACATTTAGTCGAGTAAGTCCAGCTTCTTTCCCGTCCACTTTGTCATGTTCGCTTGTCTCTCCTTCTGCTTTCTTGCCTATGATCACATGCATGCTCCTTCACTCCACCTCTGCAAGCAAGTTAAATCAACTGCACATCACTCCATCCTTTCGTCACGGCCACGGTTACTGGAGTGGCAGGTCCACAACCACCAGCGTTCCTTCCTTGACTGCAGCTGCTTGATGCTCCTCTCGGCCTTTCCACGTTTCCGTAAGGCAAAAAGGCACTGCTTGACTGTCTGCAACTGCCAGCAACTGGGGACCCGCGTGCCCTTAAAATCCTTCTCCTCTGCGAACTCAAGCCAAAACCTTTTCTTGGTCTGTTATGGACTCTGCTTCCGATCTTACAGCATCAACACTCCCATTCCATCCCAGACCACCGCAGTCTCTTCCATTCATCTTGCTGATAGCTCGATCCATCTTCTTAATCCCTTCTCTCCATCACTTGCATTCGACTCTTTGGTACTAACATTTCCGGTCGTTGAGTGGCTCGGTTTCTTGACGTCGATTCATCTCTGACTCTGCTTCCACCGGCCAGAGTCGATTTTGGAGGTGAGTCCACGCGTCGATTTCCCGGTTGCAACAACTGGCGCGCTCCGCCAAAGCGCACACGCGTCTTTTCTGCGAGATTTCCTCGCCTGTATTTCCTTTTCTCACTCGATTTCTGATTCTGCGATCCTCCTCCTCCTCCTCCTCCTCCTCCCTTCTCTTTTCACCAACCCAGCTCATCCTTCGTAAACCTTCATCAACCTCGGGCCTCGCCGCCACCACATCTCAACGGCATCTTTTGCAATTTGGATTCATTCGGCGCGGCATTCCTTGCTTCAGCATTACTGATACATCGTCTTGCAGAAGGCTTCATCTGTCGGAAAATCAGAATCTGCTAAGGTAGGTACAGGAGTTGCCCTCCTCCCAGTTCCTCCAGCCTCGCTGCAACAGCCCCGTCCTTCCACTCCGTTTCTTTGGCCTGGGAATTTCTACACTTTCAGTCCATTTCGAAGACTGGTTTTCTGGAGACCGTCTTCTCTGTGCAAGATTTGCTACTTTACTTCTGCCTCCCAACAACAAAACTTCACAGACATCAAGACTGATGCTGGACTTTAGGCTTCACAACGACCATGGCGACCTATCGCGCCCATACCATGTCCTCGGATGCTGGCAACAATCGCCATGCGTCGTACCCCGCATACTTGAGCGCCCAGCTTGGAAGCAACCATCAGCACGATGTTCCGGGCTCCCATGGACAGCATGTCGGAGCCCATTCCGATGCTGCCCTTGGTGCCGTGATGAGTCAATTCAGCACTCTGGCTCTCCCCCCGGCCCCCGGCACGCAGCTTCAGGCTCATCACGCCTACTGTGCTGGTCAAGAGCAGCCCGTCGCCTACCAGGGCTACTCGATGCCTTTGCACGTCGGAATGGCGCCCGATGCCGCCTACTCTTTTGGAGTCTCCGGGCAGTATCCTGTTCAGAGCGGCTTCGCGCCCTTGCCTGTCCCCTACCACACCATGCCTTACACTCCTGGTCGAGTGGCGTCCTTTGCCGAACGCAGCAGTGAGGTACCCGGTCTGGAGAATCGTCGCGGGTCCTACTCTACCACTGAGTCCACACCTGCTACGCCTTTCTTTGGCAGTGCCTCGGAGCGCGGCAGTGCGTCGAGAGTTGCCGTCTTCCGGTCGAGCTACACAACTCCTTCTCCGGAGCAGATTGTGGCTCCCAAGGCGCCCCAACCCATCGATGAGGATCTCCTCGCGCTTCTCAAACAGGACCCTCCCATCCCCGAGGCTGTTCCGGCTGTTTTCACCCCCCCCAGCCACACCAAGTCCCTTGAGCAGTGCCTGGAGAATAGAATTCATGGAAACCGCAACGTCTACATCCGCGGTCTCCATCCCACCACCGATGATGAGCTTTTGCTCCGGTATGCGTCCCGGTTCGGTAAGGTCGAGCAGAGCAAGGCCATTATTGACACCTCGACGGGCGCTTGCAAAGGGTATGTATTTCAGCTATTTACTGTGAATCCGATTGACACGTTTGCAGGTTCGGATTCGCCAAGTTTGCTGATGTGCGCGACTCCGAGAAGTGCATCCGAGGCTTCTACCATCTTGGCTATGAGGTCGGCTTTGCTCGGGTAAGTTGTCGCGCCACGCGGTTCTGGCACATGCCTTCGAAGCTGACACCGAACTAGGAGAGTTTCAATGCCAGACTCAAAGCTGAGGGTGATGAGACCTCGACAAATCTGTACCTGTCGAACCTCCCCAAGCGCCTCAATGAATCGGTCAGTTCCGTCTCCATGAGATATGGGTTTTCATGTTGACTGACGTCTACTAGGAGTTGAATGCCATTTTCGCTGGTTACCATGTCGTCTCCAGCAAGATCCTCCGTGACAGCATGGGCAACAGCCGTGGCGTCGGCTTTGCTCGGTCAGTTTCGCATTCATTCTCCAGAATGACTTGCACAGCGGTTTGCTGACACCTGTTACAGTTTCGAGACTCGTGAAGAGTGCGAGGACATAATCAAGAAGTACCACGGTGCTTCCATCGGCGAAGAAGGGATGTTGATGCAGGTTCGGTATGCGGACACACCGGCCCAGAAGGAGCTGAAGCGGATCACCGCCGAGCGTCGGCAGTTCCGCACGAACGAGTACAATATCGGAGCTTATGGCACGGCAGACGTTGGCATCCATCCCAGCATCTACAGCCCTGCTCCGTGGAATCGCCGAGGTGGCATGGGCGCTGATACGTACGCTCTCTCCATCTGCCGGACAATGGAACCCGAACTGACTCTGAACAGCCTCTTTGCACCTCGCGTCCCTTCGATCCGTGCCAGCATTGGCGGCAGCGCGAGCGTGGGCTCCTTGATGGGTCAGAGTGTGGGACACACCCCCAAGTATGACCAGCACCAGTGTCTTGGGCGGCTCCCTGAGCATCCCTACTAATCATCTGTACAGGCAGAGTATCTCGGTGCCCGGCACGGTGTCCTCTGATGACGGCCTGGGTGGTGACAACGCGACCGTCGTCGACTCCCCGACGGCGAGGAAGGGCAGTACCCAGTCATCGCCCACCGTGAAGAAGGAGAAGGCTTAGGTGTTTGTCGATGCTTTTCCCTGAGTTCAGGTCTTGGGGGTTGTGGCGACGTGTAGGACTTTTCTTGTTGGACCCCCTGACTTTCCTTATCTCTACGGTTTGTCGCAACGATATCGGATACGTCACTATCGTCATCTTGCTTTTCTTTGCTATCACAATGGCCCGGACTGGACGCGAGTCGGTTTTCAAGACAAAGTGGTTGTCAGCTCACATAATCAACTCTCTACTATGTCGGACAGGAGCAGCACAATCTTAGGGATGGACTCTTAGCCTGTTAGTCGAGGGGTGGGAAGGGCAGCCACCAACAATACTCTTTGTACGTCGTTTCATCTTTCAAGGGAAAAATGGGCTTCGATCTCGGAGCCAAGCATGACAGTATGGATCAAATGGAAGAGATCGCGCCACTTTGCATAAACCGAGGTGTGCAGCGACCTAGTGTGACTGATGGGTGGGCAACAACTCTGGCGCAGCGAAATGGACAGAGTTTCTGTGGGAGACGATTGCACGAGACGCATCAGGAGGTGGTGATTTTCGCAAGAAAATTGATTCATGTTCCATCGTTGATTGTCAGTTTCTGTAAACCTTCTTCGCTCTCTAGGGGGATTTGGTCGCCGATAACCACTTGTTCCTGGTCATCATCTTCGCTCCCGCTCTTAATCTCCTCCTCGGAGTCCTCCAAGTCGTCCGAGTCGTCGGCATCATCATTGGAATTAGCCTGCTGCTCCCGAATTGCAGCCTCCAGGTCCTTGGCCATCTTCTTGGTGAACCCAGAGGCTTCCACCGCAGCGTCTAGCCTTCTCGCGCCGTCCGTGCCAACCGTCTTCTTGGCGTCCTTGAAAAAGGGCCCTGGCGTCGTGCTCGTAAAGTGGAAGCGCCGTGAGAAGAAGCGCTTGATGCACTCGACATCGCGGTCAAAGTACATTTCGGCGTTTTGGTGGTCCATCGAGACCATCTGGGGGAAGTCGATGATGATTGGTGTGAGGATGATGTTGTCCGAGTCTTGCTCGTCTTTGTCCTCGCGAATGAGGATGTTGAACTCGTTGAAATCACCGTGGATCAAGCCGTGCTTGGCCAGTCGCAGGATCAGCCCGATCAGGTCGGCGTAGAGGCTGGCGGGGTCTGGAACGGATGAGATTTGCCGCATCGGCAAGGCGTCGATCAGGCTCATTACGATCGTGTGCCGAGACTGGGCGATAGGCTCGGGGACGGGGAAACCCTCTTCTCGCAGGGCCTGCATGAAGGCGAACTCCTTGATGGCGGCTAGCCGGGAGAGGTACATCCAGGAGGCGGACTGGCGGTTCTTGAGGTAGTCGCGGTTGGTCTTGACAGTGCGAAATGAGATGCGGCCAAGGCGGTGGATTTTGAGGACCTTTTGGGTGCCCTTGTCGTCGGCCACAACCATGATGTCGCTCTCCTTGCCGACGCCGATGCGGCTGCCGACGCTGTATACATGCTTGCGGGCGGCGTGGGTGTGCAAGGCGAGGTAGTCGAGCCCGCCGTAGCTTAGCCGGTAGCCGTCGTACTTGGCCTCCTTCATGCGCGCGATCAGGCCGGCTTTGGCGAGGGCCGAGATGGACTTGTGCACGCCGCTGGCGCCGCCCTTGAGGCGGGCAATCTTCTCGATCAAAGGGGTCGGCACAATCTCATGGTTCTTGCTGCCCATCTCTACCTGTGGGAATGGGAATGGAGTTAGTGGGGTGAAGCGGCGAACAGGGATAGAGAACAGAAACTAACTGCTGTCAACACCCTCCAATCCTCCGCCGTCAAATGGCGCATTGCCCTCGTGTCTAACTTCATGGTAACAGATGCACCTTGACCAAAGACGGACGGTGTGCCAAGTAGTTTTGGTTGCCGACTGAAAACCTTGGAGCTGAGTCTCAAAAGTAAGTCTAGTCCTAGGAGCAGCCCCTCCACATTGAAAGTGTCCCAGAAAATCATGGTCCGGTGCTGATAAGATAAGTAAGTAACCTAGATCAAGCGGGCTGCGCACTGGTCCCACCTCAATTCAGCTCAGCTTCTTGCAGGGTTTGGTTAGCACGGTGGAGAACTGACCGCTGGTTGGGCGCCTCGCCTCAAGGCGACAAGCAAGCATCGCGTAACCAAGCTGCCTGCCTTGGCCACCCGATTTGTTTAAGCTTCAAGTTTGTTTCCAACGAACATTCAGAACTCCAAATCCTTTCATCAACCCAACCAGTATCCACGATTGATTTTGCCATCAGGCGACCGGAAACGCCAATTTCCAACTCCGATACTACTCCGCGATCTCCGCTTCACCTAGCTCCTCGTCGCCGCCCGCCTGTGCTCTAGGCTATCCCCTCCATCCGAGACCCGACCATGGCGCAAGAGAGTGATCTGGCCAAGACGGCCGACAAGGGCAAGGGAAAGGCCGTTGATAATGAGACACCAAAGGACAAGGCTGGGCAGCCGGTGGCAAACGGCAAGAAGGACGACGACAAGGCCGAGTGTTTGTTTTCCCTCCCCTGCGCTGCCCACCGTCAAGGCCTTGTTCAATTTCCGGTTGCGCTAACTGTCGACACCAGCTTCAGAAGAGCTCAGTGAGGAGGACCAGCAACTGAAGAGCGAGCTTGACATGCTCGTTGAGAGGCTGACGGTTGGTCGTCGAAATCCCAGTGGCCATGTGACCCTTGCTTACCCGTGTCATCGCAGGAATCCAATGCGGAGCTTTACAAACCGGCACTCGAGGCCATGAAGACGCTCATCAAGACGTCGACTTCCTCCATGACAGCAGTCCCCAAGCCTCTAAAGTTTTTGCGGCCACACTATGAGACGATGACGAAGCTCTACGATGACTGGCCAGCCGGCGACGACAAGAATTCTTTGGCGGACGTGCTGTCCGTCATCGGAATGACCTACTCAGACGAAGAGCGCCAGGACACACTGAAATACCGCCTCCTCGCCCCCACTCAGGATATTGGGTCTTGGGGCCACGAATACGTTCGCCACCTCGCGCTCGAGATTGGCGAGGTCTACGCGAAGCGCATTGCCGCCGACGAGCCAACCGCAGACCTGGTTGACCTTGCGCTAATGCTTGTGCCTCTTTTCTTGAAGAGCAACCAGGAGGCAGACGCCGTCGACTTGATGAGCGAGCTTGAGATCATTGAGGAGCTGCCCAAGTTCCTTGACGAAAATACCTATGGAAGGGTCTGCTTGTACATGGTCTCAATGGTCAACCTGCTCACTTACCCGGAGAACGAGCAGTTCCTGCGGGTGGCGCACAGCATTTACAAGACCTACAAGCAGTACACTCAGGCCATGGTGCTTGCCATTAGGCTCAACGACCACGAGCTCATCGAGACCGACTTCGATGATGCACCAGACCCGGCGCTCAAGAAGCAACTCGCCTTCCTCGTCGCCCGTCAGCGGATATGCCTGGATCACCCGAGGGAGACGCCGGATGACGAGGAGATTGTGGAATGCCTCGGTAACGTGAAACTACCGGAACACTTCAAGGCCCTCGGCAAGGAGCTGAACATTCTCGAGCCCAAAACGACCGAGGACATCTACAAGAGCCACCTGGAGAGCAGCCGAGTGGCTGGTCTGACCAACTTTGATTCGGCCCGCAACAACTTGGCAGCAGCCTTTGTCAACGCGTTTGTGAACGCCGGTTTCGGAAACGACAAGATGATGCTTGTTGAGAAGGATAAGGAAAGCTGGGTGTGGAAGACTAAGGAGGAGGGCATGATGTCTACAGTGGCTTCCCTGGGAACACTGATGATGTGGGATATTGAGAACGGGCTAGATCAGGTCGACAAGTACACCTACCTCGACGAGGAGCAGATTCAGGCCGGCGCCTATCTTGCGATAGGAATCATGAACTCGGGCATTCGGTTGGATTCGGAGCCTGCCTTGGCTCTGCTCGCCGACAACGACAAGCTCAATCACAAAAACCCCCTGATCAGGGTAGCCGCGATCATGGGCCTCGGCTTGTCGTATGCTGGTTCCAACAAGGAGGAGCTACTGGCCTACCTCCTGCCCATCATCTCCGACACTAGCCAAGAGATGCGTGTGTCGGCAATGGCTGCGCTGGCTTGCGGTTTGGTGTTTGTCGGGTCTTCGCATGCAGAGGCTGGCGAGGCCATCATCATGACCTTGCTGGACGATGAGCGCAAGAGCCAACTCACAGATAAGTGGACGCGCTTCCTCGCGCTCGGCTTGGGTCTGCTTTACTTTGGCCGTCAAGAAGAGGTTGATGTTGTACTCGAGACTTTGAAGGTCGTCGAGCACCCAATGGCGAAGCCGACATCTGTTCTTGCGTCCATCTGCGCCTGGGCTGGCACCGGCGCTGTGCTCAAGATCCAGGAGCTCCTGCACCTGTGCAATGAGCACATGGAGGAATCCGACGAAAAGAAGGGCGACGAGCTGCTCCAGGCTTATGCTGTGCTCGGTATCGGCTTGATTGCCATGGGCGAGGATGTTGGCCAGGACATGGTCCTCCGCCACTTCGGCCATCTCATGCACTACGGTGAGGCCAACATCCGAAGGACGGTGCCCCTGGCCATGGGCCTCGTGAGCCCCAGCAATCCGCAAATGAAGATCTACGACACGCTTTCACGGTACAGCCACGACAACGACAACGATGTCGCCATCAACGCCATATTCGCCATGGGCCTTCTGGGTGCCGGTACCAACAATGCCAGGCTGGCACAGCTCTTGCGTCAGCTCGCCAGCTATTACCACAGGGACCAGGAATCCTTGTTCATGGTGCGCATCGCGCAGGGCCTTCTGCACATGGGCAAGGGCACCTTATCCATCAACCCCTTCCATACCGACCGTCAGATCCTGTCGCGCGTCTCAGCCGCCGGCCTGCTCGCCGTCCTCGTGGCCATGATTGATGCGAAGCAGCTCATTACGTCCAACTCGCACTACCTGCTCTATTTCCTTGTCACGGCCATGCACCCGCGCTTCCTGGTCACGTTGGACGAGAGCCTCAAGCCGCTAACGGTCAACGTGCGTGTCGGTCAGGCCGTCGACGTGGTTGGCCAGGCCGGCCGTCCCAAGACCATCACCGGGTGGCAGACACAGAGCACGCCCGTGCTGCTCGCATACGGCGAGCGCGCCGAGCTCGAAGACGAGGAGTATATTAGTCTCAGCAGTACCCTCGAGGGCCTGGTCATTTTGCGCAAGGTATGTCTGGGTAACTCCGTCCTCTGAAGGTCCGTCACATGCTAACTCCATGCCAATACAGAACCCGGAATGGGAGGGTGGTAAATAAGCCATGAGGCGGGGCTCATTTGAATCAAGGGACCAAGAAGCAGAAGAGACGGCTTCCGGCCGAAGAATGGATGACGGATGTGTACAGTAGAATAAAGGTAAATGAGCTCGACCCGGGTCATTTATTGAGGTGGCAGGGCCAGCCGCCGCGGCGGTCCTGGACGGGTTCTGGTTGCTAAAATGCTATCATCATGTCTTCTGGGTGGCTTGCCCCCATATACTGTGATAGTGCTCTCCATGCCTGCCCTTGAGGAGACCGTGCCGGCGGAACGCGAACCCGAGCAGATGGAAGATGCGCGACTCTTATTGCTCAAGACAAAGCAGGGTCTGCAGACAACTGAATTAGCAAACACATCGGTACATGTACCCATCCACATCGATCCATTGTAGACAGAACCCCTTTTCTGCTGTCCAACGCACTTCCATTTGCCCAGAACCAAAACTCCTTGCTTGATAAATTCAAACAAACGCGGCAGTGAGTCAAGGAGTTCCCAGGATTTCCATACCAATCAACGGACCAAGCAACCAGCCCATTTCAAACCCAACCCCTCGGACATTTCAGCCAACTTAACTTTACACATAGAGCCAACGCAGATTTTACTTCTTAATCCCAAAGATATTCCTCTTCTTCTTCTCTTTATCCTTCTTCCCCGACCCCTCGGAACTAGGCAAGGACGGGGACGAGGCAGCTCCACTACTCAGCGTCATGCCAGCGAGCGCCTTGGTCGGGGCCCGGGCACCGCCGGGCGGCATCTGGCGGGCCATGCCCGTGGCAACCTGGGGCGGCAGCTGCTGTTGAGCTTGTTTCGGTTGTTGCTGGATCAGCGGCGGGGCGGGCCGCTCAAACAGGTGGGCGGGGGCCCTCGGCGGGGGGCGGTCCATGGGCAGATCGAGGCGGCTTCGGTCAGTCTTGAGGACGCGCAGGTCGGCGATGAAGCGGGCCGGGGTGAGCATGTGGCTCGTGGCGAGGAAGACGTCGCGGTTGTGCTTCTCAGACACCTCGTAGCATGCGCGGGCCTCGGAGTAGGTGGCGCCGCCGGCGACAAAGACGATGATGCGTTGGCGGTTCTCGGCCTGGCGACGGTTGGCCGAAGCCCAGCGCGGAGCGGCCGAGCGGAGGGAGGCCTGGTGCGTGAGCGACTCGGCGCCCGCGTCTGCGGGGGGGACAATGTAGGGGAAGAGGGCGGGGTCGAGATCGCCGGCGCAGGCGCGCTCAAGCATGTGCTTGACGGCCGGCTCGAAGCGAGAGAGGGCGTATTCTTCGTCGGGAACTGCAGTTTTGGGGTTGAGCGGGAAGAGCGGAGGGGCGGGTTGGCGGGGCTCTTTGAACTCCTTCAGGGGGCGGGCGCCGAGAAGGTCGAGGTTTTCAATGACTGCTTGGTCCTGGCTGTCACGCGACCGTTGCAATGATGCGTGCCAAAGAAGGCGAGTGATATCTTTGTCAATCATGCCGTCCCGATAGAGGGCATAGATGGCGATAAGACGCAACCTGTCCGCCGGTGCGACCGCTGGGTCATCCAACAGGCGGACAATCTGATCGAGGATGTTCTTGGGTTTCTTGTAGTCCTCATCGAGGCCCGTGGCCAAGGTTTGTTCTACTGAGGCAATGTCTGCGAGCTTGTACTTTTGGAAGATGTTCATGGCTTCCTGCGCCATGGTGAGGTGAAGAGCATATGCCTGCTTCATCTCCTGGAATTGTGGCAACCCCGCCAGCATATCCCTGATGTCGTGGAGGGTTGTGGCGTTAGCATTCTTTCCCGCAAGCTGGGGGTTCTGGTCAATGAACTTCTGGAAGTCACTCATGAGCTTGTCAATGGTGTCCTTCATGTGGCGATGCCGGTTGCTAACCCAGACGGGGTCTTTCTCCGCAAGCTCCATGTCCTTTTCTTGCGCGTCGGGCGTGTTCTCATCAGCAGCCATGCGGAAGGTCATCTTGCCATCTTCCCGGTCTTTTATTGGGAGCAGGTCGTGAGCCATGGCCTGGTAGGTGAACTCGTGTAGCAGCGGGGCCATCAGGTCCATTGACCTGTCCGTGATGAGCAAGACAGACTGGGGCCGCTGTGACGGAGGGGGAAAGTTGCGGTCCCACTGTTGATAGCCGTCTAGCTCCTGCTGGACGAAGCGGGCCAGATGTAGGCACAAGACCCTCGCTTCATGCCTGGCGTGCTCGGGCGGCTGGTAGTACCGGATCTTGGGCAGCTCCTGCAAAGTGATACAAATCGAGGCGATCTAGCGGGCAGCCTCCTTAGCAAAACAAAACTCTCGCGGCTTTTTCACTCTGGTATGATCCGAGGAGCTCGTACCTTTGACGCCAATGTCCGCAAGTGGCGTGCCACGAGGTCGTTGCAGGTGGGGTTGTACAACACGAGGAAGCTCGAGGGGTCTTGGAAGGTGATGAGGTGGGACTCGCGTGGGTAGAAGTCGACCAGCAGCATGTCAGGGGGTGCTACACAGGCAGCGTGAGCATAACGGTGCCATAAAGCGTCAAAGACAACGACGACCTGGCATACCTGCCATCTGCCTCCGGGCGCCATCCAGGCGCCGTTGCAGGGGATCCGGCACTGAACCAGTCCAAATGATGAAGGCCCTCCTGTACCTGCGGCGCTCAAAGTCGGCGAGAAGACAATCGACAATGTGTGGTTGTGGTGTGAGGATGTATATGGCGTCCATGTCTGGATTCATCTCCCTCCGCTCCTCGATTCGCTCGATGTCTAGGACCGGCTTAGTGCTGAGTGACCCGTCATGAGTCAAGTAACACGGAGGCATACTGGCAATATTGTGACTGAGAATTTCATCTTCGACGACCGAACTGTTAATGATCCTCTTTGCTGTTTCGTCGACCACGAGGACTTTCCACTGGGCGGACAGGCGGGCAAGGTTAGAGCGGGGCTCACTTGGACGAGGGGCAGAGAGCCTGAGGGAGGAGCTCACATCGTTCGGGGCAGTTCTGCGGATAGCATCGATGATGGCTATGGAAACTTGTTATCGATACCGCATACGGACCACCAGAGGAGACAGTTGTGTCCGGAAGAGGAAGCCAGCTTACCTTTGGCATGCTCCTTGATGATGGAGGGGCCGTCCATAGCGCACGCGGTGAGGCCAGAGCCCAGCTCAAGCCCCAACAGCAAGCTTTCGATAAACGGCCAACAGAAAAAAGTTCGAATAGAGGGCGCGAGAAGGCCGGAGGGAGGAGGGGCGGATGCGAAAGCTTAACGGTGCTGAAAGGGTTCTCAAATCGACACTTCGAAACAAGGTGTTGTTCGATTGAGACATGTCAACCAAGGTGCAGCGGGATCGGGCATTGCGCCAGTCCGGGGTACAGAGACAAAATTTAGCCCTAACCCTTCACTCCCACGAGGTGCTTCTGTTTCATCATCTATGGCAGTCCAACCTTCAACGCGCTTCTACACTTCAGACGATGTAAACTCATCGGTGTTTACAACACAGATTGTGAAAACATAGCCATGTCGGAATCTATGCACGATCAACAGAAATGCAGTCCGCACGCGGTGGGATGAGTGACAAAGTTCCGTCTTGCTGGTGTCGTCCACTGAATGGACACACAGAGGTTCTGTACCGGTATGGCATGGCGGACATCGGGGCCCCCACCCCCTTACAAACTGGTCGGGGGAACGGTTATTCCCGCAGTTGCCTGCCATTGGCTGCCTTGACCTTTGCCAATTGGCCTCCTGGCGCTGTTTTTGGTATCCGACTGCTTGGGTCGGTAAGCCGCATGGCTTGCTACATTGTGGAACCGGGACCACAAACTGCAGGAAACGCTTCACTTCGGTTTCCAGCATCGAGATTCAAGACACACGTCGCCGCTGTCGATGTGGCGATCCAGGGCATCGTCCTGAGCTGGACATCATCCGTGGGCTGGCGAAGCCTGTTGGGACTGGTACTTGTATCTCACTCCTGCTAGTACCATTCTCTGTAGTACCCTCCAAAAAAGCGGGGGAATCAAGGCCAGTTGTGTCGGGCTGCCACATGAGACATGTGGATGGAGGTACTTGCCAACCACCTCTGGCCTCTCCCGCGCCCTGCCTCGACTGCCTCGAGCCCGTTTGGGGAGTTTCTGCGTCAGCAAGCTAGGATCCTGGTCTGCAATCTCCCACTCCAAAGACGTGCCACTCACTACTGCAGCCATGCTGAATCCCCGTTCTCCTCCTCCAATGGACCAGGTTGGCTCCCACATGGTGTCTGCATCTCCCGCTTATCAGCACTCGTGAGATTCTTTAGCTAACCCCACAGCAAACTTACTGTGTTGTTTCTGGGCTAAAGACCTTCCAGTCTCGGTGGGTGAAACGGCATCGACCTGCAGCTGACTTGCCGGTTTGAGCTTCTTGCTGCTGAATCCTGTGCTGCCAGCATCTCCATTCTCCAGGATGGGATGGAAGACACGTACCACTCTTTTGGAGCCCTTATGATTCTTCTTACTGTCATGCCTTCGCCTCATACTACAGCATGTCATGAAACGTCTCTCCTAGCGATCTGAAATCCGTAACTTTAAGCCCTCTCAAAGCCCATTTTCACTTCGTCTTCTTCTCCATCCCTACCATGTCTTCCACCGCTCCCATTTCCGAAGTAGAAAGGGACAGTCCTCGTCAGCTTGAGAGTCAGAACCAGCATGAGCCTCAACAGGAGAAGTCGCCTTCCCAGACCAAGTACTCGTTCATGAAGAATCTCCTCTCATCTCTGAGGGTAAAAGAGGGCGAGGTCTACGAGGCCAACTACGACAGGAAGCCAAGATGGTATCGAAGACTGGTGGACGCCGGGGTTGAAGAGAATGGCATCATGCCAATTCCTCTGGAGCAGCGGATCTCAACCCGGTACAGCAACCTCTTTACTGTCTTTTTCACCTGCCTTTTATGTCTGCTCCCGTAAGACCTCGCTCCCTACGGTCGAGAAGTCCAGTCGCTGGCCAGGCGGCTGACTGCATCTCTCGCCAACAGAATTCCGACCGGCATGCTGGCCACACTTGGCATGGGCCTGAGCCTGAGAGACGCGTCGCTCATCATCCTCTTCTTCGCACTGCTCACCTCTATCCCACCCGCTTTCATGGGCATTGGCGGCATGGAGACAGGTCTGCGCCAGCTCATACAGGCCCGATATTCGTTTGGGTGCGTACGACAGCGGCTTCGGTCCTTCTTATTGTTACTCCTGTTCCGCTACCTCTTCCATTCGGGCCCTCTTTTGTCCTCCTATAAACTTATGTGCTGACAGCTGGCCAAAGTCTCTACTTTGTCATGGTACCACTCCTCCTCAACGCCGCCACCCTGACGGGGTTCTCCCTCCTCTCGGCCGTTGTGGGCGGCCAGACTTTGAGCTCCTTGAACACGGACAAGGTCAACGTCGACGTTGGCATCGTCATCATCTGCCTCGTCGCCTTCGCCGTATCGCTGCTCGGGTTCAACGCCCTCCATCTCTGGGAGCGCTGGGCTTGGATCCCCAACCTGATATCGATAGTCATCGCTGTCGGCTGTGGCGGCAGTCATCTCCATCTCCAGGGCGAGGCGCGGCCTGCAACGCCGTCCCAGGTTCTGACGTTCGGCTGCCTGATCGCGGGCTACTGCATCACCTTTGGTGGCACCGTCTCGGATTACTCCATCTATCACAAACCTCACCGGGTATCCAGGTAGGCTTGAATTTCCTGCCCTCCACCTCCCCGAGCGGCCGTTCACAGCAGCCGAGCTAAGGGCAACCAGAATCAGAGTCTTTCTCTACATCTACTCCGGCCTCCTGTTTCCATCCGTCCCGCTTCTCATCCTCGGCGCCGCCATCGGCGGTGCAGTCCCCAACGTGCCCTCCTGGGAACAAGCGTATCATGCCACGGGAGTCGGCGGCGTCATGAGCGAGATGCTGGCCCCGGCGGGGGGTTTCGGCAGATTCGTTCTCGTCGTCCTGGCCCTCAGCGTGATCGGCAACATTGCCATCTCCATGTACAGCGTTGCGCTCAACCTGCAGATGCTGCTGCCCTTCTTTGCCAAAGTGCATCGATTTCTGTTCATCCTGGCAACCATGGCCATCATGATTCCCATGGCAATCCGCGCGGCCGAAGCTTGGGAGGAGAGTCTGACCAATTTCTTGGCAGTCATTGGTTACTGGGCGGGGTGCTTCGACGCGGTGCTGATCGTAGAGCTGCTGGTGTTCCGCCGAATGGACTACTCGACGTACGATCACGGTATTTGGAATGTCGGAGAGAAGCTACCGTCGGGGTTGGCCGCAATTGGGGCCTCGCTGGTGAGTCTGGCGCTGGTCGTTCCCGGCATGGCAGCGCCGTGGTATACGGGTCTCATTGCGAAAACGACGGGAGACATTGGGTTCGAAATGGCGTTTGTCGTGACGGCAATTAGCTATATGCCGTTTCGCTGGCTGGAAATTAGGTGGAGAGGGCATTTGTAAAGCCAGTCCTGCACCTCGCAGGGAAACAGAGATTTGCTCTTAGAGGAACGGAAGATGACACCTGCCGTTCATCTTGAAACCCTCCCGCACAACACCACATCCTCCCCCAACGGGCACCACGTCACGTCCGTCAGCCTCACCGGCGGCGCCGGCTTCCCGTTCTCACCAGCGGTCCTCGGGGGCGACACCACCACACCTCCTTGACCAAGCCATGTGGGCGCAATAGTCACAATCACCGAATCAACAAACCGATTCACGGGCGGCGCCAGCAGCGAGTTAATCACGTCCCCGCCACCCTCAATCATGACACTCCCCAACCCCTCCCTCTTCAACGCCCGCAGCACATCCTCCCACTCAAACCTTTCCCCCTCCCTCCTCGCCTCCAGTGGAATATACCTCCCCCCAACCGCCTCCAGAACCTTCCTCCTCCCCTCGTCCACCACCGTCCCAGAATTAACCAAAACCCACGGCCCCAACCCTCTCTGCTCTCTTGCCAGCACCACAACCTTACTCCCCTCATGCACCTCCCACCGCGCCCGCGGATCCAGCACCACCGGCCGCGGCTGTCTTGCGGCTAATGACACCTCCGTGTTGTCGTCCTCGAGAAAGACAAGCCGTGAATTCAGGCCCGGATCGTCGGCCACGGCCGTCCCGGCGCCGATGAGGATCCCGTCGTGGTGGGCGCGCAGGAAGTGCGTCATGGCTTTGGACTGAGATCCCGAGAGGGCCGTGCGGACGCCTGGCGCGAGGGACAAAGCCGCGTCGAGGGAGTGGGCGTAGGTGAGGGTTACGTGCGGGAATGGAGTGATTCCCGAGGAGGAGCCGGAGGAGGAAGAGGAAGCGACCGGGGGTAGGTAGGGTTGGATAAGGGCGGCATGGTGGGAGGGGAAGGTGAGCGGTTCTTGTTGTTGAGATTGAGGTTGGGTTTGGGTTGACATGGTGGGTAAAAACCTGGTGTCCGACAAAGAAGAAGGTGATGAGTGTAATATTGATGAATGATGGGCCGAGTTGCTCAAAGGCGCTGCCAAGACAGATGCGTTCTCTTGTATAACTGTTCGCCAGTTTGAGTCGTCGAGCGGCGTTTCAGAGGACCGCTGTGATACCTGCATCATGCTGCATGCTCCGCCACATCTTGCGCGAGAAGCTCGCAGTCAACCGGCGGATCCGGGGGCTGGCAACTTTCGATTTACACGCGCCTTTCGCAGTCAAAATTCTTAGTCAAGTTGAGATCAATTGATGAACGGAAAGTTACTGCACAGATGCTATGACGTAACAGAACAGTACGGCCCTTAGCTGAGCAGGCGTGCACTACCTTCCTCGGTAATAACGTTACCATGAGATAAGGTTAACGGCCGTCGTATAGAGTACTCTGTAAGCAACTTCGATCCATCAAATTGCGAAAAGAAGCTTTCCAAGGTGCTCAGAGTTAGATCTGTCTTGCAAGCGATCTGCAAAGTTGATAAGGCTTGGAGAAAAGTCAGAATCGGGACTAGCATTCGACAACAAAAACTATAAACGGGTCGGAACAAAGATGGTGGGCATTGGTTGTCGATCGCGATGAGCTCAAAGAGTGATGGCCGGATGGGATGGAGATTGCCCGTCTCCGGCAGATGCGGGAGCTTCTTGTCATGCCAAGCCCTGTGCTCAAACACTTTGTACCATCCGCATCAAACCCTCACGCGTCTCATATGAAGCAATGCCGAGCACCCGGCCTGGTAATATTCCCGCCAGAGTAGCAATCTTTCACTCAGTCAGCCCAGTGACACGTACTTTCGCCAACACAGCCACGCCTCGCCACGCAGGATCACCCGCATTTGTTCAAGCCGACATACTCTCCAACGGAGCGCTGCACCCTCCATTTCTTGCGACACAGTTCCTGCAACCTCTAACACCGTCTCAAACTCTTCCCCACCACTCTAACTGCGCTTGTTCGTCGCCCGCTCAGAGACCTCGTCGCCCATTTCCAAGCAACGCTCAACATACCTTACCAAGTACGACATCACTCAATTTCTAGCACAATGTCGCAAAAATACGACCAGCCGCCCGCCTACAGCGCTCCCCAGCAGCCACAGCCATCCTACTACCAGAACCAGGGCGGCGCCGCAGCGGGCTACTACCAGCAACAACCGCAGATGGGCTACGGCCAGCATCAACCGCAGATGGGCTACGGCCAGCCGGCGCCGCAGGGGGGTTACTACCTGCCGCAAGGGCAGCCGCAGCAGAAAAAGAGCGGACCGGTGAGTGTTTCTGTTTGAGATTATCGTGTGGTGGTCTCCTTTTCTCAGGTGTCAATCATGCTGACGTCACGTCGTTGGGCAGGGTGTGTTTGAGGCGTGTCTTGCTGGCATGGCCTGCTGTTGCTGCTTGGACATTTTGTTCTAGACAGCCAAATGGGAAATCAAATCGGTACCATGAGAGAGCGAGGTGGCCGTCGACAAAAACATATTCCGGATGATTCACCGCTCAACCGACGTCCGGCGCAGGCTGGTCCGGTCCAGCGCGGCTCGCAGGAAAATCTCGATGGAACACCGAATGTCCGACTAAAAGGGCCGACGGAAGAGGGAAGCTTTTTGCGCGGGATATGGATGGGTCGGCATTGGGCAGAAACAGCGCCAGGGGTGCAGTTTCGCAGCATAGGAAGGGATGGGCGTACAGCGGCGCGACGACTACGACAATTTTCTACGGATCTCCTATGTCGCGGTTTCGGAATTCTTTGTGTTTCGGTAGAACTTGTACTCAACCAGGTGTCTGCCTCTTTTAGGGTATGCGCCATAGGGGCCGCCAATAGGCGGTGGTATGCTGAATATCCAATACTTCCTTTAACACTCCCCGTCACCTCAGAGAGTGGCAAATAGCCGCTCGTAGTTGTCGTTGGCCTCCTTGATCCAATCGTGCGAGTAGATCATTTTTTGCACGTCCGGGCTGGCCCACTTGTCGGGCAGCGAGCCCGTCTTGCCGTTCTGGCGGAACTCGCGATCCCGCTCCTCCTTGGCCTTGCCCTCCCCGAGGTGCAGGATGCGCCCAGAGTGCGCGGCCAGGTCGACCAGCGCGGTGCAGTGCGGCTTGCGCAGCACCTCGTACACTTTCAGCGTCTTAGTCAGCGTCTCGGGGTCGTGCACCTTGTCCGCGGGTATCTTGCTGACGACCTCGGCCAGAACGGCGCCGTCCTCGATTGCCATGGCTGCTCCCTGACTAAGGTGAGGCAAGGTCGGGTGGCATGCATCGCCGAGCAGCGCCACCGATCCGTGCACCCACGTGGGCAGCGGTTTGTGCACGCGCAGCTTCCACTCGCACACCTCGCCGTCAGGCACTAGGTTGAGCATGCGCTGCACGAGCGGGCAAAAGTCCTCGTACACCTTGAGCATGTCCGTCTTGGAGCCGCGGGTCGTGTAGGTGGCGTTGGTCGCCGACGCAAAGTGGTCGTCGGGTTGCGCCGACGAAAGGTTGTAGATCTGCTTGTTGCTGACGGGGTAGGCGATGATGTGCCGCCGCTCGCCGACCCAGCGCACCACCGTGTCGCTCTCCAAGAGCTCCAGCATTTCCGGGTCGTGCTCCATCTCAGATCTCTTGAGCATGATGCGGTACGCGGCTTGGCCTGTGTCCTCCTCCTGCGACTCGGTGCCTAGCTCGGCAAGCATCTGCGTGCGCGTCCGCGACTTGATGCCGTCCGCCGCGAGTAACAGGTCGGCCTCGAGCGTGTACTCGTCGCCGTCGCGCGGCTTGAACGTGACGCTGGGTTGGGGGCCGAACGAGTTGATCCGGACCAGCGCCGTCGAGAAGTGAAACTTGATGGCGCTCTCCTTCTTGCAGCCGTTGAGCAGACCGCCCGCGAGCGACGACCGGTGTCCGGTGCAGTGTGGAAACCCATACTTCTCTTCGATGTCGGGCATCTCGACGTGTGAGAGCTCGATGTTAGTGCTCCCCTCTGCGACCCAATCAGTTACACCCCCGGGTCGATCAGGCACGACTATTGTTGAGGTTTTACTTACGCCTGATGCTGGTTCCCCTGACGTTGGTTGCCTCCGCGAAGATCTCTTGCCAGCATCCGAGACGGTCAAGTACACGGACGACGTTGGGAGGCATCTGGATGCCAGCGCCAACAAAGCCAAGGTTGGAAGCCGTCTCGAAGACATCAATGTGCTTGAATCCCTTCTTGGCGAAGGCTAGGGCTGTCCCCAACCCGCCCATGCCTGCAGAGCAGGTTAGCACCCGCTGTCGCTGCCTGAAGGGATCGGTGAGGGAACAATGTAAACATACCCGCACCGATGATGACGATGCGCATATCGCGGATGTCCGCCATGGCAGCGAATTGGCGATGCGGTCTAAGGTAGTGATTGTGTAGTCGGTATATGTTCAGAGAATTAGGCCGAGTGCTGCGTAGGTTGGTGAACAGGTCGAGCTTGGTAGTTTAAGAGTTGCTCGAAGAGGCAATTGGCTCGAGATATGTGAAATGCCAGGACATTGGAGAAATGGTTAAAGTAAAACCGTGCCTTCCTAGGTCCCTCACGTCCATATATACACCGGCCGCGATGTCCCTGGGTCTAGCTCTCGGCACCTGCTGTCGCAGACACACCCGCTACCCACGTACGCTTCAAGCCATCCCACATCGTGATTCGTGTAGCATGCGGCGCCGCATCGGGGAGCAAGTGGGCCGTGGCTGGCGTAGTGCCCTTTTGACCGGAGCCTTCCATCGTCAGTCACATTCTTCAAGAGTTATCCCAATCCTCGAAGGACATGTCTGCAGGAGCACTCTGGAAAAGGGGCCTTGCGGTGAGTGTGGGGTGTCAAACCCTGGAGCCTCGGTGGTGCGGGGAAGACCCAGTGCCGGGACAATCTTGGGACCGCCGCCAATCCCGTTGGTCGGGATTCACAAGCTGCTTAGGGAAATGGATTGGCCGATGCATACACCGGAGACCGCCCGGCCAGTCGATCTATAGGCCATGGACTCCATAAGTTGACGAGTTCCGGCCAAGCTCTCAGCCGACATTCCAGGTTCGTCGGCCTGGCCTGTTGTGTTTCTAACGTTCTTCCATGATGCTGCGTGTTCTCGGCCTTTCGTGGTAAAAAGCCATGGAATTTGAACTTTAACTCCTGGCATCGGTGTCGTTCCTCGGAGCTTGAAAAACTCCCGCCAGCAGAAGGTTGTTCCTGGATTCAGCCCTAGTTTGTTTGTTAGAGCATGCCCAATAGTTGGAATGAAAAAGAATAAAAAAAGACATATTGCGGTAGATGGGAATGCAAAAGCACGAATGTGGCATGAAAAAGAAGAGATAATAGAGAGAAAAGAAAACAGAATGCCACACATGATTTGTTTCTTGTTCTCAATTCAGACGCTACAGAACAAACCAGGGCTGGATTATAGTTGTTTGAAACTGTCCTTTCGGAGGTTGGCGAAAGAGTCTCATTTGAACATCGGTCAGAGTTAACTTTGTTTGTAAGCCGACAAGAGTTTGTCTTTGCATCAAAAAGCGTGGAAGCCTGGAATATAGCAGGTGACGGCAGCCGGCTTTCCGTTCCGGGTCGTCAAGCAGGCCAGGACTACGGATCGGTGAATTGGAGCTTTCTCCCCCGGATCCAGCATTAGACATCTTAACAGCGACTCAAAACTTTCTCGCTATGCATGCGAGGATATTTAGGCTTCGCCTTCTGCCATCCAAGCTGTTACGCTGAGTTGGATGACCTGCTCGCGTTATCTCAAAGTGGTCGCTGGATTGGGACGATCTGCTCCCCCCTGCGAGACATGTTTCGGCAGGTCGGCAACCAGGAACGCGGCCCACCCCGCACACACGTGCTTTGAATCGCACCTCGATCAAAGCTGAGGTTAACCAGAATTCCAGTGATAAAAGAGTAAATTTAGGCCCAACAAAGCGCGCGCTTATTATTAGCACGAATCGGAGGCATTGGAGTCTTTTCGGTAAAGTTTGTCGGATGTAACTACCTACCTGAACAAACACTACTCATTGAACCTGGAAACACGGTGGGGAACCTTCAAGAAGGCCGACTTGGCGGCAAAGCCAACCCTAAAGCTGGCCATTGAGGTTGCTGACCTGTGATAGAGGAAGCCGCACCGACGTCACTGGCAAGAGCTAATGAGCAACCAACCGCGGTTGCCAAAATGTTTCAGACGAACGTTCCCTCGTCCACTTGTCGACTTTAGCGACCTTTTTTGGCTTAGTTTCAGGCCCAATGCCCTGGACCAATGACCTAATGACGGGCCGCAACACCATGCCCCTGTCTTTGTGCCCTGGATCTTGTTTTTGTGGGAGGACGGGATGGGCATGCGCTCGCCGCTTTTCCGTTTCCTCCCATATGACGGGCTGGCCGTGTGGTATCGCCCAGACTCTGTTCTCATCACCATCTCGTGTCCCTCTTGTATTCCTCTTGTGTCGCCCTGCTCCCTCAAACTAAAACCTGACCCTTCTCGCTATACACCTTGTCGCCGCCGTCTCCTGGCCCTCAAAACAAGCGGGAACACGGCTGCTGATCCTACAGTTCGTCGTATCCCACAGTCTACTCCCGGCGCGCCAAATCGCATGGCTTGCCGCTACCGTAGACACCGAACTCGCGACAGCGTGGTTTGAGTCATATTGCCAGCAGTTTCAAGGAAGCATCGACCGATCAGTATCCCACGCGACATCGACCTCCATGAGTAGTACAACCCTGACGTCGGGGTCGACAACGACAACAGCCCCTGCGGCACAGTCGACGACTGCCATCCCCGATGGAGCAGGATCCGCCCAGCAGTCGACGGGCATTAGCCTCATCGCCTTCATCACTGCCTTGGCTGCCTCGTTGATAGTCTTCGGCGTCCAGATGGGATTCTTTTTGCTTCTGAGGAACAAGCTGGTCAGGATATTGTGTGTTGGCCTCTTGTTCCCCTACTTGTTGCCGGGAGCATGCTGCTGACAGACTCGATGACAGCAAACCAAAGACCTACTTAGTCCCCGAACGAGAAAGAACCGAATCCCCTCCCACCAACCACTTTGCCCTGGCGTTCAAGCTCATGAGCTTTGAGGACCGCGAGATCATCAAGAAGTGCGGCCTCGACGCCTACTTCTTCCTGCGCTACCTACAGACCCTCCTCATCATCTTCATACCCATCGCCGTCGTCGTTATCCCAGTTCTCGTTCCCCTCAACTATATCGGAGGGATGGGACGCGAAGTCGTTAACAACGCCACGGTCGACGGCTCCAACCGCACCGTCCCCACGGGCCTGGACACCCTGGCGTGGGGCAACGTCGCTCCCAGCAGGCAAGGTCGGCGCTGGGCCCATCTGGTTCTTGCCCTGCTCGTGATCCTCTGGGTTTGCGGCGTTTTTTTCAGCGAGCTCAGGGTCTACGTCAAGATCCGCCAGGATTACCTGACTAGTGCAGAGCACCGCTTGCGCGCCTCGGCCAACACGGTGCTCGTAAGCTCCATACCGGACAAATGGCTCACCGAGGAAGCCTTGAGAGGCTTGTTCGACGTGTTTCCCGGAGGCATTAGAAATGTCTGGCTTACCCGGGACTTCACGGCTCTCCTCTCCAAGATACACGAGCGTGCTAATGTCCACAAGAAGCTGGAGCAGGCAGAGAGCGAACTGATTCGCACCGCGAAGCGGAAGCAGCTCAAGCAAGCGAGAGAAGGCAGCTCAGTCCACCGACTGAAGGGCGAAAGCAGGGCCGACAGAGCGGTGCGTGTCAAAGCACAGGACCAAGAGGCCCAGAGACGTGCTGAGACCGCCATAGGCTTAAGCGCCAACACGCCGCACGTACCCCAGGCGGTGCAAGAGGCGGTGGCCGAAGCGGACGACAAAAGTGGCACCGATATGTCCGACATCCAGGAGTGGGACGAAGCAGGAGAGAAGCGCGAGGGGCACAAAAACCCGCTTGCTAAGATTGGGCAGGGTCTAAATAAGGGCGTCGCTGCCGTCAGCGGCGCAGGACTGGGCCTCATCGGAGGGGCGATAGCCATCCAAAGGACCATCGGTGATGAACTGGAAAAGACCGCCGGCTTTGACTTTGCGAATCGAGGTGGCCAACCTAGTCCTGTCTCAGCGACAATGAGCGATCCCGACTCTTCCAGACGGGACCAGGTGGCTGCGGATCAGGACGATCGGCCCAAGACGTCGTTTGCATCAGAAGCCCCCTTGACTGGGAACGTCCGCCATGCCCACACCTCGTCCAACGTCTCCCACGACTCGGATACCAAGAAGGACGCCGCTGGCCCCAAGATCTTTGGCAACACGACCCGCCGTGCTACTAATATGGACGAGATGATTGTTACCGAGCAGACACGGTGGTATCAGTTTTGGAAGCCGCCGACGGGAAGCTATGCGTCTCCGATCCCCCAGGGCTGCGAGGACGGCGAATACCCGTGGAAGAAGAACCAGAAAAAGACATTCTGGCGGATTGTGAAGGACTCGCTCCCCTTCCTAAGTGGCCACGAGCCGCCCGTCGAGTACCCAGCTGCGTATTCTCGCGACTACTCGAGCCAACCCGAGGACGATGCCGAGTGGAGGAAGTGGCTAAAGCCGGAGGAACGTCCTCATCACCGGGTTGCCAACTTCCACTGGACACCCTCATGGCTGCCCGCACTACCCTTGGTCAACAGGAAAGTAGACACCATCTACTGGTGCCGCGCCGAGTTGGCTCGGCTGAACATGGAGATCGAAGAGGATCAACGGCATCCAGAGCGCTACCCGATCATGAACTCGGCCTTCATTCAATTTAACCACCAGGTCGCAGCCCACATGGCCTGCCAGTCCGTCACTCACCACATCCCAAAACACATGGCGCCTCGCATGGTCGAGATCTCACCTGACGACGTCATTTGGGACAACATGGCCATGTCGTGGTGGGGCGAGTGGGCGAGGCGTGCGATTGTCTTCGTTATCGTCTCCGGCATGGTCATTCTCTGGGCTTTCCCAGTCGCCTGGACGGCTTCGCTCGCCCAGATTGATGCTCTGGTTGAAAACTACAGCTGGCTGAGATTCCTAGTGGAAAACAAGATCGTTGAGAACGCCATCAAGGCAATTGCTGGTGTTTTGCCAGCCCTTGTTCTGACCCTTATTCTGGCGCTCGTGCCCGTCTTGTTCGGCTTCTTGGCCGTGTTCCAAGGATGCAAAACGGGCTCGCAAAAGTCGGAGACGGTCCAGGTCTACTACTTCACGTTCCTTTTTGTTCAGGTTTTTCTGGTCGTTTCCATCGCCTCGGGTACCTTCCAAACGCTCGCCAGCCTTTCAAAGGACGTTACGTCGACGCCCAACGTTTTGGCTGAGAATCTCCCCAAGGCGGCTAATTACTTCTTCGCCTATATGATTTTACAAGCGCTCTCGACAAGCTCGGGCACTCTGCTGCAGATCGGCACGCTCTTTGTCTGGTACGTGTGGGCAAGGATGGTGGATAACACGGCGCGGGCGAAATGGACACGCAACACTCAGCTACCCACCGTGTCTTGGGGTTCGTTCTTCCCGGTGTACACCAACTTCGCGTGCATCGCCCTCATCTACTCGATCGTTGCGCCGCTCATCTCCATTTTCGCCATCATCACTTTCAGCCTGCTCTGGGTGGCCCACCGCTACAACATGCTCTACGTCACGCGCTTCAGGACTGACACAGGCGGCGTCCTGTATCCGCGAGCCATCAATCAGACCTTCACGGGGCTCTACGTCATGGAACTTTGTCTCGTCGGCCTCTTCTTCCTGGCCGAGGACGAAACAGGCACGAACGTGTGCTTCCCGCAGGGCATTATCATGGTCATTACCATCATCCTGACGGCCCTGTACCAATACCTCCTAAACTCGTCCTTCGGGCCGCTCCTCCGCTACCTCCCAATCACGTTCGAAGACGAGGCCGTTCTTCGCGACGAAGCCTTCCAGCGCGCTCAGGCCCGCCGCCTCGGCCTGGTCGGAGATGACGAAGACGACGAGGCCTCAGCGCTCAACCGCACCGGACCCGCCGTCACCGGCGACGCAGGAGCAGCAGCAGCCGACGATATCGAGCTTGAGAAGCTGCGGGGGCGCCGCGCCCACAATCGGACCGGCTCGGTACTGGGGCGGTTTAGGCCGGTCAAGGGCATTGCGCAGGCGGGCACGTGGGCGGCGCGCGGCGGCAAGCAGATCCGGGCGGCCACGTTTGGCCGCGCCGAGGAGTCGCTCCGCACGGCGGCGCAGTACCGCAAGCAGCGCCGGCAAAAGGACCTTGAAGCGCAGCGCGCCATGGGTGACGCCCTCTACGGCGGCTACTGCGACGTCATTGAGGATCTCACGCCCGAGGAGCGCGACGTGCTGGTCAGGAAGGCGTTTCAGCACTCGGCGCTGCGAGCGAGGAGGCCCGTCGTGTGGATTCCGCGCGACGATATCGGGGTCAGCGATGACGAGATTCGGAGGACCAACGAGTTTAGCGAGTACATCTCGATCACCAACGAGGGCACGGCGCTGGATAGCAGGGTGAGGGTGTTGTACGGGAAGAATCCGCCTGACTTTTCTGAGGTGGATCTCATTAATCTTTGAGTGCGGGGTCGGAAACAGACCGAAAGGGTTTGGTTGTACGTTGGTATGCTATATATCTCATGATGATGAAGGGGGGGAAGGCCTTCGGTGAGGGGGTCGAGGAACAGTGGGAAAAGGGGGGCCGTCAAGTGCATACAAGTGAGAAGGAAATACCCCGGCGTTTATTTCAGATTTCAGGTTTTAGCAACAGCATCGCATTCATCAGGCAAATCTTCTGGTAACATCGCATTTGGGGCCTGGGTGGATGTATGCAAGGTAGGCGGCATACGGCTCAGGAATAGCATTGCATTTGCTGATTAGAGCATCATCTACCTACGATACCCGACGCCAGTGTCGGCACTTGAGTCTTCTAGTCCTCTGAGAGACTGGATATCGAAGCTCCAGGGTTGGTATTCTCATATGTTACATGCACACTTGTACTCCGTTTCTGCGTTTACTGTGAATTTTGGGCCTAGAGTGACGGCAAAATCCCATGCATAAGATGGGTAGTGATTATGAGGCCTTAGGAGGAGTCAAAAGCCACTACAAGCCAGAGCAGAGGTCCGGGCATTTTCTCCCAGAGAGGAATACCCCAGTGCCACCAAGCCTTACTGACCGACTCAGTCTTCATCCTACAGAGCACATCAACGCCCTGTGCCTAATCTGGTCACCTAGCTGCCCTTCCAATCGGTAATTAATATTGCTTCTGCTTCGCATTTCCAGCCCTGGCCGGCCAGATAGCCTTCATAAACGGGCCCAACAGAATGGCTCCAACCAGGCACGTGAGTGTGGAAAACAGCTGCAGGAGGCCGGCCATGGCGGCGCCGGGCCCCAGCAACACGAACTTGAGGAACTCGTTCACCTGGTACAGGTCCTCCTGCTTCTTGATGAGGTAGCGTGTCGCCCGGCGCCTGGCTTCTTCTTGCTGCTCTTGGTGGTGCTGCTCCGCTTGTTCGGCCGAGGCACCGCCCGACGCGACGGCCGCGTAGCTCGGCTCGGCGCCCTCCTGAACGGCGTGGAGCTTCTCCTTGGCGGCGTCGTACGGCGGCGGAGGGGTGCCGGCGTCTGACGGGATGGTGGGCGCCAGGTGAAGCACCGAGACTAGGCGAACGGGGGCGCGGTGGAAGGGGATGCACCAGATGGAGAAGATCTGGAAGACCCTGAGGTAGATGATGTTGGTCTTTTCGTCCAGGACTGAACACGAGCAAGGCTTGTTAGTAGCTTGGCTTCATGTGTAGGCTCCTTTGTCGGCTGCTGAATATCATACCGCATGACTCGATTTCGAGGTTGATTCTGGGGCTGAGAATCTTGTCTGGTGATAGGAAGCGATGGTTAAATGTCTGTTCGGCCAGATGGCTCTGCAGTTGGATGGCACTTACACCTGGGCGAATGTCAGTACCCGACCCTATCACTTGTCTACTGCAAAATCTTACCATCGGTAAACGGCCGTGATGAGTGCGCGGGAGTCAAAGTGGCCTACGCCAGGCACATTCAGATTCGTGAACGACGGGACCCGACAGAAGGGATGCTCAAATGTGGCACCGGGAGTGTAGTAGCGATAAATGGCATCATGCTGCTCCTCCGGAGTCCCCTGAGTAAGAGTCTGGATGACATGCTTAATTTCCTCAGCTGCAAAGGCACAACTGTTAGCTGATTCAATCCACGGATACAGCCCAGGCCCAATGACAGCCACAAGGGACTCTCGATCATACCTGGATTCTCCATGATGGTCGGGATCAGGGCAGTTGAGTGTTTAGTTGTGATGAATTGGAACTGAAGGAGATCGAAGCGGGCTTTGACGTATAGAAAAATGTGTTCTTGCTGATTTGGCAATGTCAGTTGTTGCGAGTTTGTCGCAAGGTGTCGCAAGCACCTATTGTTATCTAGGTGTGCTTGGCTCGGTGATGTCATTGCTGCGTCTACTGTGTGGTAAGGTACTCCGTACTGATAGTCAACACAGGCAGCTCCACAGCATGTGAAAGCCCTCGGACCGACTTGGCAACTGTTCGGCACCGGCACTGTCTGCCAAACCGGAGAGTTGGTCCGAACGAGACCCACAGACCGGTCAACACCGTCATGGTGCCAGCTTAGACTTGACGCGTGTCTCACCCAACTTCCGTTACAAGACACTGCATTCTGGAAGAGCGATTTTTAAAATACTGAAACACCTATCCTCCTCTTGCATCTCCTGCTCAAGACAACAGACAGCGTTCAAGACACCAGATCCACCAGATGTCAAATGTCAGAACGGATGAATAATCTACGATGCGAAGCTATCTCCGCTAGCAAGCCATTGCACATCAGGTATCCAGAAACCAAGCATTCCACCCAGATCATTAATCTAAACACATACGCTGCAATCGCCACGAGTACTGTGTGCCTTAACCGGGCATCTCCGCAGCTTCCAACGCCACAAAACAGACAATGCGCTCCACCAACACCTCACCTAGACTCCCTAGTACCCCCCAGATATCGAAACATAGGCAATGAATCACCTTCCCCCTCACCGCCGGTGACTCCCCGACCGCCTAACCTCGATAAACGTCGCGTCCCCTCCCGCAAACCGATCCGGGTCTACTTCCCTATACCCGCTCGACCTTCTCTCGACGCTCCTCACCCGACTCCTGTGCCTCCTCGGCGGGCTATGCTCCTCAATCACCACCACCTCATCGTCGTCATCTCTCGGCGGCGGCGGCGGCCTGCTCATCCTCGGCCGACTGACGCTCCTTCTCCGCTCCTCAACAATCACCCGCGCATCCAACTCCGACGACGACGGCGGCGGCGGCCCGGCAGAAGAAAGAACAGACTCCTCGACAATGATCCTCCCGCCGCCTCCTCCTCGCGAACGCCGTATCTCCACCATCTCCTCGCGCCCACGCCTACTGGCGCGGCGGTCGCGGCGGCTCCGGCGCGTGTAGACCGAGGCCGTGCCTTCGGTGACGACGGTCGATGTCTCGTTGGTGGCGCCGCTGCTGGGGTTGCCGAGGTTGATGCACGTGTAGAGCAGCCAAAGCAGGAGGATGAAGCCCGCCACGGACCCCAGCGTGATGCCCGCTACCGTGCCCGGGTCCGGGCCCGAGTAAAGGGAGCCGTAGTGCGCCGGGATGGTGGTGGTGCTTTGCTGCTGCTGCTGCCGAGGGAGGAGTCTGTGGAGCGCGACGACGGCGGACGGGGAGGTGGAGGTGGCAGGGTTGTTGTCGTCCGGGTCGGGTGAAGGTGCGGGTGCTGGTGCGGGCATGTGCGCTGCCGCGCGCAGCTGCCTTCTCGCTGTGGGCGCCATTGCGCCAACGGTTTGAAGATCAAGTCGAGACAGAGTGTTGCCTCAGAAGACTATAAGACGGCTGCTGCTTGTTGCCGCGATACAGTAAATCCCAGGCATGTAGCGGACTGCGGTTCGGGTCGCAAACCTGGTCGTGATGACAGGCCTCGTGCGTTTTTCGGCTGCTTCTGGGACTTCTTTGCGAAGTCGGTTCCGTCTCAGGTGAGACAGATTCGGGACTTTCCCTATCTTTGGGTCGACGTCGACGTTGGACGTGGATTTAAACCGTTGCCGTGCTGCTGTGGGTATTTGCTGCGAATATGTGAGCAGGCAGCAGCAGATGGAGGCGACAGCTATTTCCGCAAAAGTTGCGACTTTGCGACACCGGGTTGGTCAGTCTGTTGCAGGTTCACTTGATTCTTAAGGTTAGATGACCTTAACGGGGCCAAACTCGCAGGCCAACCAACCTGATTGTATCAGTATCCCGGAACTGAACGTTAATGAAGCAACAAGAAAAAGGACAGCAGAAATCCTCTTCTCTGAGGAGTCGGTTCATAAGAGAATACTCATCAGCGAGCGCAATCCGAACGGTGCGCGGCACGGCTCCGAGGGGGAGGCTGGGGAGGCACTGACTCCACTCAGAATAAACGCGCGAGGATCCGCCAGGGCTTGGCGCGGGATCGGAACAGCACCCCTGCAGCTGCCAAGCACACAAGGTTTGGACTAACCGGGGCTTGTTGGAGACTGGCTGGAGGTTCCAACTCATAACCTCGCGAGGGACCGCGCCATCAACAACATTGTTGTCTTCGTCAGGATGGAATACAGAGGGGTGTGAAAGCGATACCGAGTATCCTGGCCTTAGGTCAAATCGTCCATACTGCCTCGATTTTGCCATGAGATCACTGAAAGAATGACCTCCAATCCCCGAAACAGCAAGCTTAGAACTTCGGATAATCATACAAAGCCCCGGATTGCCCTCATTCCCATCGATTTCTTGTCCTTTTTATCGCTTTTCTCTTCCTTCTTATCTTTGCGCTCTTTCCGAGCCGTATTCTGAACTCCTCCTTGACACGCTGTCAGCAGCCGTTCTGGACCCAAGTGTGGCGCAACGAGTACCAACTAACCTCGGCCATGATATCTCTCTGCAGTGGGGCTTGCCTTTCCTGATCCAGCGCCGTCACTGACCTCGACCTGCCCTGTCGGGCTTAACGGAGCCTGGAGCCCGGACCCGGACGAATTCGGCAAAGGCACTGTGCCTTGCGGCAGACCCTCGACCGCTTCCGGGTCCGAGAACCCTCGCGACCGGCTCGGAATACCCGGTGGGCTTCTGGCCACCGTCAATGATTCGTCGTCCACGCCGGCCGATGAGCCCTGCTCAGACCTCCCTCCCGTTTGCCCAATGCGGCATTGCATATCCAAGAGAGTGGACTCGAGGGCCGTGTATTTCTTCATTAGGGTATCGTATCGCCGCTGGAGTGCCGTGTTCTTCGTTCGGAGAGGTGAGAGGACGCTCTCGTATGTTGCTGCCACGTCTGCAGATAGTTTCCTGGGCTTTTCCTGGAGTGCCCTGGCAAGCTGCGCTTTCAGGTCCTCGATTTGTGACTCGTAAAGCCGTTCTGTCTCGTGCAGCTGTTCCTCTCGGGCAGTAATCTCTGCGACCATTTGTTGGGCCCTGGCCTGGGCCATCTCTGCCTCTTGCATCGCAGCCTCCATTTTCATCTCCTTGCCCTGGAACTCCCTTTCTGAGGCGGATAGACGCGCGATCTCAGCCTTGAGCCTCTCAATCATAGCGGTGCTGATATCAACCGCTTCCAGATTCTGCTCCGACTTAAGCCTTTTGTCCTCGGCCTCTGCAACAATCCGGCGCAAGTGCTCGCATTCCGCCCGCGCCTTTTGCAGCTGCTGATTCAAGACGGTGCTTTCCAGATCCCACTTCTTTTGTTCCTCACGGAGTGCTCGCAGCTTGTTTGACAGGTCGCTCTCCCACTTCTTGGCCATGTTCCGGCGGTGGTCGAACTCTTTCTTGATCTGCGCCTCGCCTCTCTTGGCCTCGTCGAGTCGCTGCTTCAGACTTCGGTTCGCCATCACCAAGTTCTGCGTTTCGGCTTCCGTGGCCGATACTCTAATCTGTCGCCGCCGGAGTTCTCCCATGTGTACCATATGTTGCTCCTTTATGAACCTCTCATATTGCAAGTCGTTGATCAGGCGGAGTCTCTGGTGCTGAAGAAAAGTCACATGATCGTCCATGGAGCTAGAACCTGCTTTGCATCCCGGCCCATGGACGACAAATTGTTGCTGCGGCCCCCTTTGCACTTCTTGCTCCTGAGAGCTGAGAAGCAAAGATGGCACACTGTCGTTGGTAAACGACTGGTGCAGTCCACTTTTGCTTAGGCTGCTCCAGTGCACAGGGTCTCGCGTCTGACCCTGAGACATCGTTTGACCAGGGTTCTGCGGCAGCGTCGGGCTGTCATCACCCGATCCGCGTTTTTTGGTTTCAGCCACGTCATTGGTTGATGGCTGACTCGATTGGGAGGCCCGGCGTATTGACGGGCTATGAGCTCGGCCGATGGACATGGAGCTTGTAGACAATGCTGGGTGGGAAGGGTCGATATGGGCCGGATCACGCAGGAGCGCATAGTCAAAGCCGTCTGGCTCAGGGCCGTCACCCAAGGCTGAGCTAGGTGTCCCAGGGAGAGGTGTAACCGGGCGAGTATGCACCAAGCCAGGCGTTTGGTCCACGACCAAAGCCATGCAGTCCGCAAGGACCTCATCCGCCTCGCTCTTTATCCAGCGGCTCATGTCTTCCTTTTCGGACTGGATAGTCAAGTTGTAGAAATTGGGGTGCAAAAGGTGCTGCTTTCTGAATCGTTCCGATCGGTCCCGTATCTCCATGGCCTGAACGTCGATGTCCTCGGCGTTATTCGCATGACGTAGGTATCTCTGCGGTTTTCGAATGTAATCGAGGAAGTTGATGGGGTAGAGTCCGTATAGAATGGTGAAGTACTCGGGCAGATATGAGAGGGAGTGCCCATCATAATCGGGATCCAACAGAGACTTATCCCAAGGGATACCACCCCCACCTTCCCCGTTCTCTGTCCCCATCTCGGTATGCCGCTGGGCGAAATATGAATCCCGGTCCCAGAAGAGCAAGCGGGCGTAAATATTGAACAAGGTTGGGAGATAGTCGCCCAGCGAGCTCGGTATAAACGGAAGAATCATGACCAAAGCTATGAGGGCCAGATTGACCGTCGCCGTCGACTCATCTTTCTGAAGCGAGTGCAAGATATTCTTGAACAGGTCTGTCTGCAAAATGAGATGTAGATGCGGTGGACCACTGGAAACGAAGGCGCAGAGGAGGCTTAGAGCCGAGTTCCTATGCTCCCGTTTGACCACAAAGTCGTTTAGGGCCGCCATGAATCCTTTGGGGTCCCTCTTGCCGAACGCCATAAGCGCATCCTTGATCATCTGCTCCTTGAGGTCGGTCGAAGGACGGAGATCCGGTTGGGTCTCGCGCAACTCCATCCACCTCGTGAGGAGCCGGTTCACGAGCGGCACAAGACCCTGTTCGCTCCAGGCTGCGGGATCATCGTACTCATCGGCCGAGAGCAGATCCAAAGTGTGGTCCATGACCTCCCTCGCCAGGCCCTTCTCCCGGCCGACATGGTCCATAACCGGATCGAGAAGCTTATCCCACCATTTGAAGACCCTTGCGGGTGTCCGGAGTCCTGGACGAAGTTGGCGCAGGATAGCGAGAAAGGCGGCGTATCTTTCAGGGTGATCCTGCACGACTTTTTCCCAAATGGCGAGGAGCTCATCGCCTAACCGCTCGCCGGACGCTTCATCGTACTTTTCGTGCTTCTCGAGATACAGTGCTATGATACTGTTGATCTCGGCGGGAAGTGGAAGTGTCGGCGCGTTGAGGAAGGCATTGAGGGCCTTGGCGAGATCCTTCGAAGACCTTAGTCAAGCATAAGCAGTTAGGTCCAAAGCCAGGGACCGTTGCACCGGTGGCAAGGGGGTACATGTGCGATACTTAAGAGGATTGAGGAATAGAACTTACCCGGATGAAGTCATTCTGATTGACACAGGGCGTGGCTCATTGGTGATGGGAGTTTGGCGATCCGGAGATTGAATCAGTCGACGCGGCGAAAGATTGTTTCCGCCGAGCCTTGTTGGCGAACAAACAAAAGGCAGAAGAAACGGGATACTGATCCCTGGTGATTTTTGTTCCGGTACGAAAGCTGAGCATACGGCCAGAGTCTTGAGGACTGAAGAAGTTGCTGTTGAAGCACAGTTCCTGGCTTTGTGAGGGTGTCAGCGGCACTAAACTGAAGCAGGGCGGTTGTCCAATCTCCACAGAAGCAAGCATTGGACGGCCTGATTAACGCTACCTAAAAAAGAGGTGTAGACTACACATGTGACATGACTGCTTCGAGCCCCGCACTGCAGAGGCAGTGGGGCTCTTACCCCAGATGTCGATGTGGGGCCGGGATCGTCTGATGCATGATCCGAGAGAGCTGGAAGCGGACAGCCATTGAGTGGCATGAATGCAGTTGCCCCTCATCACTTTCCCTGGGTCTGCGTTGGGAGCTCTCTCGTGACCAAGCTGATCGAAGCCCCTCCTCCAGTGAGCGACGAGACACAAAACAGTCGTGTATCCCGTCCCGCACCAGCATTGGGCACACTCCTCCTCTTCTCTTCAAGTTCCCGGTCTTCCATCTTCTCTCGATTCCCAAGAGTCTTTCCATCTCTCCTCGGTGATCAATCCCCGAGACAATTTACACCTCACGGCAACAACTCGAAGACAAAATTTTGGTCAGACCACCTTCTTCCCATCACACCATCATAAACGTCGCCAAAGATGGCAAGCAAGACGTCCGCAGTGGCAGACGAGCCAATTGAGGTGCTCATTGCCCTGCATGACAAGTTCGACCTCATGGACTTTGCTGGGCCGCTCGAAGTCTTGACGACGGCCCTGCACGATGCGAAGGATCCCAGTGAGTGGCCACGCTCGCTCGTCATTGTTGCCAACCCCGCACCGTTCCCTTCGGCCGCAGCAAGGCTCAACCATTGAGTCCCGGTACCCTTTTCGCTGCACAATGGACGCCCCAGAACGATTTAAAGCCTCGGGATGCACACTGTTAAAAGAATAGAGCTGACTCGACCTCTGCTGAGCAGGTTCCAAGGCCTTCGATGTTACCATCGCGGCAGGCGAGCCTAAGGTTCTTTCGGAGCAGGGTGTCATCATTGGCTCCCAGTGCTCTTGGAAGGAGGCCCACGAACGTCTCAACGACTTTGACGTCCTCATCGTCATTGGAGGCAACAGCGCAGCGATTCTGGAAAAGAAGGCTGAGCCGCTTAACCTCATCACAGCCTATGCAGAGCTGCAGAAGAACGACCCCAGCCGCGAGCGCACCCTGCTCTCCGTCTGCACAGGCTCCTTGTTCCTGGCAAAGGCGGGCATTCTCTCTGGCCTTTCTGCCACGACCCATCCCGACTTTATTACCACGCTCGAAATCTTATGCAGCAGGGTGGTCATCGAGGGCAAGGGCGACCACACCGATGTCATTGAAGACGCCCGCTATGTCGTGAACAATCTGCGCTTTGAGCTCGGAGATGAGGACGAGAATCCCTACGTTCGGCGCAAGTCGGATGCTGGCCGGCGCCCATCCAACGCCCGGTAGGTGCCCGCGAAGTGCCCGATCGCTCATGCAACCCAACTGACAACTATCTCAGGAAGGGTTCGATGTCGTTCAAGGGTGCCTCGCGTCGCGAGTCGATTGCCCGCCGCGCCGCGATGCGCCTCGGTGGCCTCCGTGTTATCACAGCTGGCGGTGTGTCATCTGGCGTGGATGCAGCTCTCTACCTGGTCAGCATCCTGGTGGATGAGGAGTCGGCAAATGAAGTCGCCCGCTTCATGCAGTGGACATGGACCAAGGGTGTCGTGGTGGATGGTCTTGACGTGTAGAAATAAACTGGTATGGCGTTAGACTCCCAGGACAGCACCGCGCAGCAACTGGGAACTGCCGGCATTTGCTTATGTTTGGAACTGAAGAACAGTGATTGTAGAGGGCCAGCTACAATTGCGAAGCGAAATTCGTATCCGTACTTTTACGACATGAGCTGCTTCCGAGTTCAAAATGCTACTGTTTGAAAAGGACCGTATTCCCCCCCTTGATGGAGTGACACTGGAGTGAGTGAGAAGCTTGTCACCTGACAACGGCCCGACAAGGCGCGCCAATCGCGGAAAATCTGTCAGGAATCTCGACGACATCCGACTAGCTGCACTTAGGCCGTACTCGGAAACCAACTTCACAGGTACCCGAGCGACCACCATAGAGACAAACAGGCATGGCGACACCAGTAGCGGCAGCAACAGAGGCAGTGGCCAAACAATTTCCGCGCAGATTCGGCAACAAGCAAATCTTCCTGTACGAGCATACCCTCCCTGCATCCAGTGATGGAGATGCTGATCGTGGTCTCTGCATGCAGACCGAACCACGTCATAGCCTTCATTCGCCCCAAGCCGAGGCAGCCGCCAAACCTGGCGACGTTTGTCGTGCCGCTGCAGTTCAACAAGCTCGATCTGCGCGACTACCTTTTCCACGCCTATAATGTCGAGGTAACGTCGGTGCGCTCCTTCATCAACCAGCCAACACCTCGGCGAAAGTATGGAAACACTGGCAAGTGGTTCCGGCCGCGCTCGCAAAAGATGATGATTGCCGAGCTCGTCAAGCCCTTCGTCTGGCCCGAACCGCCCGCCGAGAAGGACCGGGAGCCTTTCGATCACGCCACCTTCACCAAGATGGAGAAAATGAGGGAGGACCAGATCAAGAAGGAGACGGACCCGGCCAACATCCCGCTGCGCACACAAATCAAGATACCCCCAAGCAGGAGGACTCTCAAGGAGCAGGCGGAGGAGTTCATGGAGAGCGGGGAATGGAGCAATGGGAAGATAGGGGACGGCAAATGGACAGAGGTGGAGAAGGACGTCCCGGTATGACCTTGAGGAATGAAGGACCGATTGCGAGTCGGGACCGGTTGGCTGGCTACCTTACTGGGACAAGCAACTCAGTGTTGCGGATATAGAGGGCCTCAAGTCACCTACAAGACTCAGCTCGACGAAACTGTATTATATCATGCTAGGCTCGGGTTATATTGTATTATTCGATCACGATCTCGAAGCCTCGCCGCTGTTTCCCGTTTCCTCTTCCTCAACCTCATCCCCATCAACCCAGCACTCCCTCCTCTGAAACAACAGCACCTCATCACCCCAAGCCCACCATCCCGCCGTCAGATTCCTCGCGAAAACCTCGAGCGCCTCATATTGCTTCGGCAACAATTCCTCAAAAAGCCTTCTGAGATTTGGCTTCCGCGAGTGCACATCCGGCACAGAAACAATCACTTTCCCGGGCACCAGCCCTCCTCCCTGCATCGCCCTGCCTCCCCTCTTCCGCGCGATAAGCAGCCTCTCCCAAGGCTTCCTCCACCCAGACCCGACCCCAACCACCGGCTCCCCCTGCGTCGTGACCTTCAGCCACGTCCACTCGCCGACCAGCTCGACGTTCCACTCAGCCGCGAACAAGCCGCCGCGCGGCCGCGTCAACAGGTCGGCGAAGCGCGCTGCGTTGGTCACCCACACGGCGACAAGCCCGCCGGGCGCGAGTCGCGATGCCACAGGGATCTGGCGCAGGAGCGTGTGCATCGAGGACAGGTCCGGTGCCGGGCTGTAGGCGCCGGCGCCGGACCGTTTGCGTTTGGCAGAGCGGTTTGGCCAGGGCGGGTCCAGAATTATGAGGTCGAAGTGGTCGGGCGGCGTGCAGGAGAGGAGGGTTGAGCGGCGGGAGGAGATAGTTCCCAAGAGGGGATGGGAGTTGAGCGGGAGGTGGTAAAGGGATGGATCGCGGACTGCGGTAGGAGCGGGTTCTGGAAGGGATGAAGTGGGAGGATGGCCGGGGGACTCCGCTTCTGGAGCTGGTGAAGAGGCACGTGAGCCTGATTTCAGGCTTGGCTTGGGTTTTGAGTGAATCCGTGGGAGACACCAGGGCCCGTTATATGACACTCTGATCTCCTCCAAGGCTGATTCCACCGCTGCCTGGGTCATGAGCTCAGCCACTTGCGCCGAGGGCGACGCCGCCGGCGGTCCGGGTCCGCCCGTCTTGGGCTCCGGCGTCGGGAACGGAGCCGCCGGGGGGTCCGCCGAGATCAACCTGCGGAGCTTGCGAGGGTCCCCGTTTGCGGCTGTCAACTCCTTGGAGGAAACCTGTGCCTCCTCAACTGAACGCGGCAAATCCAGCAGGATCACGCTTTTGTTCTCGCTCTGCCAGACGATGCAAGATGATGAGGTCATTTTCTCATCAGCAGCCCCTCTGCTCTTCCATCAGAAAACGTTAACCTGCAACAGACTGGCACAGAATCTGGGGAAGAAAGACAAGCAATTGGATGCCCAGGACACTGGTTGGGTCGAAGGGTCCCGTGACTGCTGGTTGGCCCGCTTTGTCAGGCACTGCCAGGGGTTGTTGCGGGAGTAAGCTGGGGTGTCGGTAATCCTCGGCTTGGTGGCGGCGCCCGGCCGAACGCTAAAATGCCGTTCAGGAATGACGTTCTCGGTGTTGCATTTCCGGATTTTGGACTTTGTGTGTCTGTCAGCACCTCACGATCGCAAGTTCACGTCATCGAAGCCAACAGTGACTTTGAGTCACGAACCATACACACAAAGCTTTGCTGTTCCACAACGGAATATCTTCCTCCAGAAACGAGGTCTCTGCGCGATGCGCCTTTAGCGCGCCGGTCCGACCCCTCCGAAATCCCCGACCGTCCTGCGTCGCAAACGGCGGAGCGCGCGCCCTCCCGAGGGGATCCCCCGGCCCTCATGAGCGCTCATGACTCCATGCCGGGGGTCTTGCCGTCGCGCCGAACGCGAGAGGCCTCCGACGTGCCACGGACACCGGTAGCCCCTAGGGAAGAGCCTGCTATTTGTCCGACACACGACGAAGCTCAAGTCTCCCTGAAGGCACCTAAGGACAAGCGCAGTTTCGACTATGTCTGGAGATCTGGCGTTGCAGGAGGCTTGGCGGGCTGCGCGGTATGTGATCTGTTCTTCACCCATAGTACTCCATATCAACATGC
Source organism: Parathielavia appendiculata (assembly GCF_033297405.1). Taxonomy (NCBI): domain Eukaryota; kingdom Fungi; phylum Ascomycota; class Sordariomycetes; order Sordariales; family Chaetomiaceae; genus Parathielavia; species Parathielavia appendiculata. The sequence goes on from NW_026944222.1 coordinate 2,043,123, forward strand.
TGACATGGTGCGCAGGCCAAAACGATTGTCGCGCCGCTAGACCGGGTCAAGATTCTCTTCCAATCCCACAATCCCCACTTTGTCAAATACACAGGGTCGTGGTCCGGCGTGGTCCTGGCCGTCAAAGATATCTATCGCCAAGACGGATCCGTGGGGCTGTTCAAAGGTCACTCGGCCACCCTGCTGAGGATATTTCCCTATGCAGCCATCAAATTCCTCGCCTACGAGCAAATCCGCGCCATTGTCATCCCGCAAAAGGACAAGGAGACACCTTTCCGGCGGCTTATCAGCGGTTCTTTGGCCGGTGTGACGTCTGTCTTCTTTACCTACCCCCTAGAACTTATCAGGGTGCGGCTTGCTTTTGAGACGAAGAAGGAGGGCCGGTCATCACTCCGATCAATATGCAAACAAATCTATCAAGAACGGCACTATACGAAACTGACGCTCCCTGGAACGGATGCGGCTGTGGCATCAGCTTCAGGTATCCGAGGGGCGGTGGCAGCGGCCGCGCCGCCGCTGGCACCACCAAGCTTCGGGTTGGCCAACTTCTACCGTGGCTTTACCCCAACACTCCTCGGGATGCTGCCTTACGCCGGCATGTCCTTCCTCACTCACGATACCGTGGGCGACTTGCTTCGTCACCCGGCAATCGCCCAATACACGACGCTGCGGAAGCCGGAGAATTCTCCGCCGGGCAAGCCGGCACCCCTCCGTTCATGGGCTGAACTGTCCGCAGGCGGTATTGCCGGGGTGGTCTCTCAGACGGCGTCGTACCCCCTCGAGGTGATCAGACGGCGTATGCAGGTGGCCGGTGCGGTCGGTGACGGCCACCGGATGCGGGTTGGCGAAACGGCCAAGTTGATCATGAGGGAGCGTGGCTTCCGGGGTTTTTTTGTGGGGCTGACCATCGGCTACGCCAAGGTGATGCCAATGGCGGCGGCCGCCTTTTACACATACGAGCGGTTGAAGATGCGGTTTGGCATTTAGATTACTGGGTTGTGGCTGTTTGGATCATAGCACATGAACGGCGTTTTTGGGTGGTCTCTTGTGTTTCCGGACCCGATTCATGGTTCTCGAGCAGTGTCTGCGTCGATAGAATTCCTGCATGTGAGGGAGAGGGGTCTTGGTCGGTGTCCGGTTGAGAATAATGGCGTTTCAAACCCCAAGTGACAGCCTCTGGAACCCCATTGCTGGCGGCCAAGTCCGGTTGTCTTGTCGAGAACATGACGCTTCCCGATCACCCGCTCTTGTTGAATTGAATATTCCGAGAAAGTTGCGATCTCGGTCTCTGACCAAACACCATGACTTTCCTTGCACAGAAGGCAAGAAGCAGCATGCCCAGAAGGGGCGATGGACGGAGAATACGATCATTGAAAGCGCCAACATTCTAGACAGTTCTTTCCGGTTGCCTTCAGCGCAACACCTTCCATATGTGAGCGAGTTGACCCGACCTGAATCTCCCACAACGCAACTCAGGGGCTACTATTCTCTCGGGACGACAAACTCGACGCCCAATAACCACACCCCTAGACTCTGAAGAATATCTACGTTCAAAGGCAGCGCATTCGTAACCCCGGCGAAGATGGGACCGCTCCGCAAGCCAACGGCTCAACAACCCCAGCCTTGTCCCCAACATGAGAGCGAGCAGATTGTCAAGCGGCCGAACCACTCGGGCCCCGAGGACCACAACCAGTACAACCCCGACCCCCTAGGGCACTTTCTCACCATCCCCTGGGCAGCAACAATGCTGACGGACCCGGCCGCGTTTGACATCATCGTCTCGGATCGCCGCCTCGTGCTCTCTCGCGAACATCAATTTGTTCGTTCCGTCATGAGCAGCGAGACGACGGTGCGTGCGTGCGTCACCTTTTGCCTCAAGTTGCCGCCGAACGAAGAGGCTGGTCAAAAGGGCGTGCGGCCGTCGCCGCCGTTTGACGGACAAGGCCACGGCAACAGTGATGGTGACCATAGACCCATATCCAAGAGCAAGAAGCTTCTGTCCGGCGGTGGACCCGAGAACGGCGAGGATCCGGAGAGGCCCTTTTTGATTTACAACGTGCTCATAGATCTGGGAGTGGGCCTGAGCAGTTTCAGAGGGATGCTGCATGGCGGAGCGATGGCCGCCTTGCTGGATGAGGCCATGTGCGCTGCTGTGAATAATCAGAGCAGTGAGTTTTCGCGTCGCATCCCACCCTCAACACAGCGGGGCTAACGACGCCGTGCGGCGACAGAGTATGTGTTCACAGCGACAATGACAATCAGCTTCTTGAAACCGGCCAGGTTGCCCGGCGCGTTTATTGTCAGGGCAAGGGTAGTCAAGAAGCAAGGGCGTAAGCTCTGGGTCAGGGGTACACTTGAGGATGGCGACGGTGAGCCCTTTTCCCCCTTGGAGACTAGCCTACCTGACATACTACATCTTTGGGTGAGATGACACAACTAACTGACACTACCTAGGCGAAGTTAAGGCAGAGAGTGAGGCATTGTTGATGGATCAAACGCCTGGGAGGCGGAGCAAGCTGTAGCGGCGGGGGAATGATTGAAAATGGATAATCTTAAGACATCGAGTCACGATTGTGCGAATAGGGACCATTAGAGAGTTAGCAATAGGTAACCACCTTGATGGCTGATGTTCCCGACCAGGAGACGAAGCCCAGCGAGATGGGAATCGCTTGAGTTGACTTTGAGTTGTAACGATACCACAAGAGGCTGTGTGAGGTGATTGGTCAAAGCGGCAGTAGACCCACAAAAGGCAGTTCCACTTATCGGTGCCTGCCCTGACGCACCACCGGAAGCGCGCTTGCTCACTTAAGGCGCGTCTTGCAGCAAGTAAACTCCATCCCGGACAGAATTACTCGGCCATGTCAAACACGCTGCCACTTGGAATTTTCACCACTTACCAGTAGTACTAAGGATGGTCGGCCGTAACAGCAGCGCTGCAACCAGGAAACGAGCGAAGTCACAGAACGAGGACGAGCCTTCATCAACGGCCAAGAAACGTCGGACTCGTCTATCAGAGGCTTCGCCAACTGATCGTGGTGGTGTTGGGGAGGTTCAGGAACCCAAACCAGCGCCAGTCGCAAAAGGGACCTTGAAACGCGGCCGTCGCGCGGCATTCTCGCAACCGGCAAAGGATACCCCCGCTGGCCCATGGAAAGTTCCAAGCTCTGAAGAGGAGCCTGCAGCACTGCCCAAGCAGCCTGCCCAGCATAACAAGGATAGGAGTCAGCGGCAGAAGTCCCAGGCATCAACCGTCAGCCAAAGGAGCAGTGTCTATGACGTGCCGGACTCCGACGAGGATGAGCTCAGCGCTGCCGCCGTGGTGCCATGCCCAGAGCGTCACAAGCCGAACGGTGCAACAGCCGCCAATGGGGAGGCCGATTCCGCTGTTGGAAAAGTAGGGGACGAGGCCGGAAAGAAGAAACGCGGCCGGCCCAGTAAGCAGGATCGGGAAGCTCAAGCGAAGGCCCGGAACGACGAGGTCCCAGCAAGCCCAAGGCCGTCTGTGCGCGCGGGCCGGTCAGCAACCCGTGGTTTCCCATCTCGTGAACAATCCCGAGATGGGGACCAGGCTCCCGATGATGGTTCCCCCGTGGGGAACTCGCCAGTCCAGAAGGCGGTCCAACGCGGGGCTGGTGCAAATGGAAAGCTAGCAAAGGGGGTTGAGTTACCGAAGGGGATCTTGACACCTCGGAAAGGAAGGACCCGGGAAGACTGTCTGCGAAAGAGTGTGGCCTTTGATAAGTCGCTCGATGTGGGACTCGATGAGGAAGCCCTGGACAGCTTGGCCGCTGAGTCGCCTTCGAAATCGACCAAGAAGCGCCGTCAAGCAGCCGAGATGGTTGATGAGATGCAGATCAATGGGACGACCACAGACGATGATGGGGCCTCGGGCGGCGAATCCGGCAGCGAGGAGGAAGACGACGAAGTCTGCGCCATCTGCTCCAAACCAGACTCTGAACCGCCCAATGAGATCGTATTTTGCGACAATTGCAACATGCCGGTGCATCAGGAGTGCTATGGGCTCCCAGAGCTGCCTGAAGGAGACTGGATCTGCCGAAACTGCTCGCAGGACGACGCAACCGCGGTCAGTCACGGCGCGGCAAACCAGGCGAAGTCATCTGTGGTAGCGCGGGAAGACCAGACGCCGAATATCCCGAACTTTGACCAACACCTCCGCTCGGCGCAGCGCGTGCTGGTCGACCGTTGTGTGGGCAGGCGTCGCATAAAGCCTCGCGGGCAGGACGAGGCCTACGAAAAGATATTCCAGCTGGTGGAGCAGACAGTTGTTGCAGGTGAGGGCAACTCGATGATGGTAATAGGCGCCCGCGGTTGCGGCAAGACTACGGTAAGCCATTCTTTCTCCCTCCCAGAAGCTGCGGAACTAAGTGCGTCTTTGGTAGCTTGTCGAATCCGTCGTAAACGAGCTGTCAGAGCGACACCAGGACCAGTTTCACGTTGTCCGGCTGAGCGGATTTATCCATACCGACGATAAGTTGGCTCTAAGGGAGATCTGGCGGCAGCTTGGCAGGGAGATGGAGGTCGAAGATGACCTTGTCAACAAGGTGAGCTTTTTTCGGAATGATAATATCGTGCCCTTTTCGCTGACCGAATAGACCACTAACTACGCCGACACCATGGCTTCTCTGCTTGCTCTGCTCTCACATCCTTCTGAAATCGCTGAGACGCAGGACGGAGTAACATCCAAGTCCATCATCTTCGTTATAGACGAGTTTGACCTCTTTGCGACGCATGCCCGACAAACACTTCTCTACAACCTTTTCGACATTGCGCAGGCCCGAAAAGCGCCGATTGCTGTTCTCGGCCTGACCACAAGAATCGACGTTGTCGAGAGCCTGGAGAAGCGAGTCAAGAGTCGGTTCAGCCACCGATATGTCTATCTGTCGCTGCCAAAAAGCCTACCGGCGTACTGGGACGTATGTAGACAGGGGCTCACCATCGACGACGAGGACATGGTTCTGGAGAGTATCGATCCGAAGGTCAAGGGCCACCGTGAATTCCGGGACTGGTGGAACGGCAAAATAGAGGTACGTGCATCGCGCGATCCCAACGCTGCTGCTTTTTCTCACCGTGTCAACCAATCGGCAGTCTCTGTACAAAACGCAGGGCTTCCTGGATCATCTGGAGTCGCACTTTTACAGTACGAAATCGGTGTCTGCATTTTTAACGACGTGCATTCTGCCCCTCGCAGCGCTTTCCCCTTCTTCGCCATCGTTGAAGATGCCTGCAGGCACGGAACTCGCCGTCTCGCTGGAACCGCCAGACTCGAAACTGCACCTCCTCGGCTCCCTCTCGGACCTGGACCTGTCCATGCTGATTGCGGCCGCGCGGCTGGACATCGTGGCGCACACCGACACGGTCAACTTCGCGATGGCCTACGACGAGTACGCGTCGCTTATGAGCAAGCAGCGGGTGCAGTCAGCCGGCGCCGGGATGCTGACCCTGGGAGGCGGAGCGCGGGTGTGGGGCCGCGGGACTGCAGGCATCGCGTGGGAGCGCCTGGCGTCTCTCGGCTTGCTGGTCCCAGCGGCGGCCGGCGGCAGGGGCACCGCCGGTTTGGGCGGGTTGGACGCCAAGATGTGGAAAGTGGACGTCGCGCTCGAGGAGATTCCGGCGGCGGTGAAACTGAATGCAGTGCTCTCGCGGTGGTGTAGGGAGATATAACCTAGGAGAGAGCAGCCCACGCCTTTATTATTACAGCCAGCATGCGCAGGTACCGCTCCATCCAGGTTGTTATGAGTGCAGCCCAACATAATGTACGTACCAAAACATCCTCTCGACTACCCCTCTTGACAGATTGGTCAGTCGATGAACCTCGACTGCAGCACGCAGTTGCCCGGCCTCTGCAGTTCAATCGAAATCTTTAGAAAAGTTTCGGCGTCGACAAACATGGCTGGATTGATCAATCAGGCCCAAACCGACACCGGCCTTTTCCGTCCCAACGCAGCCTTAAGTGCTGGATGCGAGATCTGATGCACCTCGGATGCCAGGGCACTGCATGATAGCGGGCGCCAGCAAGCAGGGGGCTAATTTCGGATGCACCGCCGCCATGCTTTGCCCGCTGTGCCATCCGGCCCACGTGGCTGGGTAACATTCCAATAGCCAACGAGACCCCCCGGCGGAGTGCGCCACACCTAACAATAATAACCTGGGGTCCAGCGAAGCTGACCGGATGCGATTCAGCCGCCGGGCACTGCTCATCATGTCTTACGATCACCCGAGACAATCAGATTATGTCTGTTTATTATTCATGGATGACCTCCCCGGGACAGTATGCACTTGTTTCCGAGTTGGTTTGGTCTTTGCTTGCATTCCAGAGCAGTCATTGCAACCTACGCTCACAGTTAGAACAAAATTGCTGATCTGTCACTTACACGGCCCGAGTCATGTCGAAACGTAATCAGTTTACTACGGTCACGCCGCTCCCGGCAGGAGTCACACGGCAGATCGTTCTTGATCTCCTTCACGACCACGAGGAAATGATCGACCTGAACCCCTTAGTCAAGGAGCGGCATCCAATCTCCACGCCGCCCCATGCTCAGGCAGACGAGCTACACTGTCAATGGTACTCTTTGACGGACAAGATCGCATACTTGCCCGGTGTGGCTGGGGATGTGAGCTACACATGCGCCTTCAACGACCTGCCAACCGGCCTTCAAACGCACTGCTATGCGCCGGCTGGGTTGAGTAGGTTATGAGCCACCAAGCGGAGTGTTCCAAGCACCATCTAACACTCTCTTGCAGCCATCCGCGACAAATGGACCGTTGGCGGCTCTCTTTCGGGTGAGCCCACAGAACCGATAGAGCTGGGACTCCGGGTGCCGCCGTCAGTACTTTACCTCCGCGAAGACGTCGACATGCGCTGCAATGTGATCATGGCAGGCTTCGTCAAGAAGACGCTCAAGAAATCGCACGCGGCACTCGTCGATAGGCTAAAAGTAAAGGCCCAGATTGCGACTTCTGCCAGCAGTTTCAAGGCGAACAGAAACAGTAGCAGCAGTGCCGAGTCGTCCGAGCCGACCAAGCCGATAGGCGGCGGGACCGCGCGGCGAATTAGCATCAGCAGCCTTCCCTACCATCTCCTATCTGCATCTGTCCCGACCAGTCGCCCCTCTTCCGTGGCTTCCTCCGTCGTCAGCACCGCGTCATCACCCTCAATCTACAGCACACCAAGCAGTCCGACGTTGTCGTCGCCAGCTAGTAGTCTCGGAGCGGGCCCGGCGAGTTCAGCGTTGAGTCCGCCGACAGCTCACAGCAGCGGGCCCCAACGCCAATCTAAACAACGACCGGATGAATCCGTCGCGTGGCTATCTCTAGCTCTGCGGACAGCGAACAGGACCGAACAGAAACCCGAAATTGCGTCCGTGAGCGTTCGGATCTCGGAGCCAGAAACACCTTTCCTCCTCCAGCAACAGCCCGACTGGCCGCTAACGACACAAAGAGCTGTCCCGGCGCCGCGCCGTCAGGGCCAGCTATTATTACATGCGTATGGGCTTCCGGCCAGTCACTCTTTCTCGGCCGGTGCTGCGTCCAGCAACATGGAATCACCAAACAACTCCATATCCGCCGGGAGGGATGACGTCCTCTCACCTGACGCTCTCTGGCACGCTCTGGGCGGTGGACGCTTGGCCGCAACGAACGCGGCGAACTACAAGGCCAACAGCAGCCAACAACCTCACCCTGGCAACCACAATCGCGGCCACCCGGATTATCCCCAGATGGGCCCGTACGACGACGAGAGCAATGGAGCTGTTGTCGAGCTGGGTGTGGCGGGCTTACGACCGCTTCCGTTGCGTGCGAAGCCTTAAGCTGATGCCGGTTAGGACAGCGATGAACGGGCCTTTTGCTGCCGAATTGATTGAACGTTAACGGGAGGTCTGTTTGTGTCGAAAGCTGTTATATATCAAGGTGTTTGGCGCACATTTTCTGTTTGTCGAGCATTGTTGTAGGGAAAGGGATGGTTCCAAGTCGGTAGCTTGCATGCAATACCCCGGATACTAAATGAGTAACGATGGTCTTTTCCTGCTGATTGTGTAGCGTTAGGCCGAGGGTCATATAGAAGGAGTGTTGTACATTCCTCAGCCCTAACAGGACTTTGAATCTCAAGTGAATTAGTGTTCTTCGCCTTTATACGGCTAGACTGTGCCCCGAAATCAGACAACACGCACACCGCAGGCCTAAACAGAAGGGATACCAGCCAGCCTTCGAGATAGGCAAGAAACAAAAGCAACCCAAGAACTCCAAGGTTCCCACTCCCTTCTATATCCCGAACCCCTAGTGAAACATCCGGCAATTGCAACAAAGCCCAAACCGCGCCAACCGCACCCGTCACCACAACCGGCACTTTAACCCCAGTCCGACCAGTCCCGGCCAAGTAAACAAACGGAGTCGGTCCAATCCCGCCCGTCGACAGCGGCGCCCCGCCGGTGCCGGTAGGCTGCGGCGGCATGACCACGCCCGCCTCGGGAGGAGGATCAACGACCGTCTCAGGAGGAGGAGGAGGAATAATTGCCTCAGGAGGGGGAGGCGGAACAGCCGACTTAGTGGGAGGAGGAGGAGGAGGAGGAACAAGTAACTCGGGGGGGGGAGGAGGAAGAACCGATGCGGGAGGAGGGGGAGCAACAACCGTCTCGGTAGGAGGAACGACGGGGATAACAAGATCACGCCCTCCGCCCCGGGCCCGTCGCAGTCATGATGGTGTGCACGTCCGAAGCTGGAATCGTGGTTATTCTGTTTACATTTCGACGTAAAATGGGTTGGTTTGTCGAGTCAGTTATGTGCGGGAAGGTTGGGGGTGAGCTGAAATACATATATTGGGCATACACTTGAGACGCTGAGGTTCAAGTCTGCATGGGCACCCGTCTCGTTGGCGTCGACGACGGCATGGTTGCGATACAGGTGCAGATGGCTCGGTTGCCAAGCTTGGTTGTAGTTTTTTGTGCTGGTTCGTCGAGGCCGTGACGGCCGCCAGGGAGGCGTCGAGGAGCAAGAGGGGTTTGGCAGTGGACGGCATCTTCGCGAGGACCGACGTAAGGCTTGTCTGCTCTGTGGTGAGTGGTGCTTGCTTGAGCAAGGAGGGCGCCGGAGAACTTGCACTTGATCAGATAGTAGTGCACTGCTCCCTCGTCAGCGGGCGAAGAGGTTGACTGCGAAACCAAGCGGTGAGTGAATCCGTAGTAAGTAAACAGAGTCGAAGCAGGAAAGTCGATGTGAGGGACGGGACCTTGGGCTGCCGCGTTTTATGCTCTGATACAATTCATCACTGGCATTCCAGGGATGCCAGAAGCGTGATGCCGCCAGCTCATCAATTCCAAAGTGCCAGTGTCCCATCCCAGCCTCTCAAAATAAACACAGGCACCAAAAATGCGAACTTCGCGGGAATTCCAAGCAGTCCGCATCCAGCAACGACCCCAAGCACGAGTCTCCTTCTCACTCTCCAAGGCAACGCCGAGCAGCCACGGTCTTTCACGCGCCACAGGGCATCCATCGTTGGCAACTGTCCAAGAATCCAAAGCAGTAGGATTCTTGGCATCTTGTTTCATTTGTGTAGATGCAGATCTCTCACGAGGTCATCACCAGCCGGCACCTGCAAACACGCCCTCATTTTTCCATCCCTCTGCTCAGGCATCCCATTCAAACAACTCTCCGGCAAACGCCCAATCCTCGCCCCTGAAGCTAGCGAGCGGCCCCAGCGCTTATTGGGCTCTTTGGTCGCCAATCTCACCAATGACACAAAACGCCCCATCCACATGGCATCAAATCGTCCACACCACCGACGTGACAGAGAGATGGAAATGATTGTTGTGTGTATGCCAAATGATCTGCTCTCCCATCTATGCCACCACCATCCCGATAACGCCTGTATATCGACCTCTCGACAAAAGGATTAGAGAAGAAACAAAATAGCAATGGGGATATAACGCGAGGAGGAAAGCAACAAGTGCTGCCTCATGCAACCAACTCAACACCATGCTCGCCGATCCTGATGACGGTAAAACAAGACAGCAAAAAAGACTGACGGATTCCCGTAAAAGGGTCATGGCCGAGGCATCAGATAAGACTGTGCCTCGTCCTGGTAGACCCAACCTCTTGGTAAGACCGGCTGGAGCGCAGCCGTCTCAACGAGGGCATCCTAGCCAGTCAGCCGCGATTTGACCTGCTCTGGCTGCGCTCAGGGACGCGGGGCTGCGCATGCGTCGCCGTGATGGCGTCAAAATCGTAGTTCTTGAGCGTTTGCTCATACTTTGGGCTGCGCAGGAACTTGGGAACAGAGTCCTACTCCAGTGTTAGCTGTCGATCCCCAACCACGAGCATCTCAAGGGCGCAACTTACACTAGCCATCAGCTTGAAGACGGCATTCTGAGCATCCTCAAAGAGAGAGGTAACCTCGTGCAGCGTGTCGATCATGGCAACATCCTGTCCCACCGCCTTCGTCATGCGCGTCGCCAGGTTATTCCGAAGCTGGTGGTCAATGTTCAACTCGCAAGGGGAGCCGGGTGCCAAGAAAGCGTTGTAGATGCCGTACGCTTGAGCCATGATTTCCTTGATGCCGTCGAGCGACGCGGCGTTGTTGGGGCTCTTTTGCGCAAGACGAATCGCTTGTCTGCACTGCCGAACGAACTCGTCCACGTCAAGATAGAACGACAAATTCTCCTCGCAGTGAGTCTCGCGGAGGTTCTCGCGGAACAGTAACCGTAGGGCGGGATCGTTGAGAATCTTGTCAAGCCGCTGCGTGTTGGAGTCGCGGGCGATTCCGCCAGGCCGCGAACCCGGCAGCCCCTCGCTCTCAGACGCACGCCCTCTGGCCAGGGCACCGTTGACAAGGTCTCGCCCCTTGGCTGTGACCTGGTATATGGCCTGCTTGGTCGGCTGGAAGAGGTTATGCGCTGGGTACTGAGCCATGTGACTGCGATCCTGGTGCACAGCTTCTATCAGATCATACTCCACGAAAAGAGAGGCGATCTCGATCGTTTCCCTCCTGTCGACCGTGGTCGAGCAGTCCATCAGCCAATCCGTCGCGGCTTTTCCGGTGAAGGTATCCTTGAACGTCTTGCCTCCTACTTTGCGCTCCGCGGCCATCTTGACGCCGGTAAGACCGTCCCTGTAGTCGCTCAGAGAATCCGAGTCTGCCGAGTTCACGGTCGACTTGATGTTGAAGCCATTGGCGCCGATAAACCGCCGGAAGATGACCTCGATCGTCCCGCGATCCGTCAAGAGCTTGTCCGACTGCCCGTCCCGCTCCAAAATCACGAGCTGGGGCAGAGACGACCCGACAAGTTCGGCAACCTGCTTCTGCTGAATGCCATTCCGGGAGCAGAAGCGGTCCAAGATGGAGATACCTTTGGGGGTCAACTGCCAGACGATGCCCTTCATCGCGTAAACCGACTGATATTTCCCGTCCGCCGATTCGATGAACCTCGCCTCGAGAAACCGCTGGCATATGGAGCGCGCCATGTCCTTGGCCATCGAGAACGTTGTGGTCGTGGTGGTCGTCACGATTCTTGAGGGGTCCTTCGGATCCGGCATCCGGTTGGACTGAGAGAATTTGAGCGAACCCAGGTTGTTGATGGCATCTTCAGAGAGAAACGTGTGTTCCACCTTGGAAAGTCGCACGCGATGTGCCGAGAGCGGCAGAAGGCTGACGATCAGGGTAGCGAAGAGGTCATTGAAATCCTATTCGCCAATTTTTGGGTTAGCTTCGTAGGCTTCTTTTGGGGGAACCGGACGATGTTCGATTCTGCGTTCTGGGGCCCAGTGACAACCTCCCGTCACTTACTTTTGTGAACGGACGATCATCGTCCGTCATGCGCAATAGCCGCGACGATGTTTGGTGCATTTTGGCGTCGGGACGGGGGATGAGGGTTGGCTCCGGCAGCGAGGGATTCGTCTGGCTGTACGGCTGCGAGGGTGGGTCACCGAGCACGATTGTCGGACTCGGGTGGCTGCCGTCGACGAACAATGGCCCCACGGGAGCGGCGTAGTTGGATGTTGGCCTAGCACTGCGAAGTCCCTTCTCCGGGCTGGACTGGCTGCTACCTAGTGATTCGGGACCGGTCGAGATGCGACTGAGCGACTGACGTGGTCGAACCCTGGGCTCCGCGATTCCCGCAAGCGTCCTGTCGAAAAATGCGAGGATGCCGTTCGACCGCTGCGAGCTGATGGACGAATGGCTCAGATGGTGGCCCCGATGAGCACTGCTGGCGCCAACCGAGGCGGAGGTTTCGCGGCGAGTGGCACTTGAGGATGACGGACCCGAGAGGGATGTGGTGTGGAAAGTCGTCGTGCGGTCGCGGACGGTCGGCGGGTCGGTTTGTTCTTCAGGCGGTGGCGATGAGCGAGATAACTTTGACGTCGCGGCCATCTAACATGGAGAGAGAAAATGGAGAGCCCACCGGAGACATTAATAAGAGAGGAGGGGTTGATTGTGGGTGCGTGGGCGTAGCGGGACTGGGCAGGCTTCGGTTCAAATAAAAGAGGGACGCCGGCAGAGAGCGAGCGAAAACGTGGAGCGGGCCCGCAACTGACTGCACAAAGAACGGCCCTGCAGGCCAGGGGCTAGCGTATGTGTGGGAGCAAGGGCCCGGGTGGGTACAGGTACAGGTACCTGTACCTCAGCGCCGCTTATTATGGGCCGGGCTGTGGACCTGTGGTGGGGCTTGTCCACTGCCGCTTGCCGTCTGGCCACGCTCGTGCACCTTCTGAGGTTGATCCGTTCGGCTGGACGCACACAAAGAATTCAATTTGTCTTCTTTTGCTGACAGTCTCAAACATGACGACTCAAAAATTTCAGGTTTCTGGAATTCTCTTTTTTGGGTAGAAACCGAATCTGAAGATTGAAACGGTGACACAGTAGTTGTTCCTGCCCCTCATTCTTCTGCCAGACCGCCGCAGCTGGTTCATGCCCCCTCCGCATCCCAGTAGCGCCAGTGGTGGTTCCACATGTTCCACATGTCGCGCTCCCATTCTCCATTCTCCTTGCTTCGTTTTTAAAGAATAACGAGCAACGGACATAAGAACATAGCAGCGGCTCCATCAACAAGGCCCTGTTGCCCGATAGAAATCTGAGGCAGGCGGACAGCCTCTCGGCACGTGGGTCGTCAACAATTTCATCAGATCCGGCAGAGCCAACCTTGGAAGCGCTTCTTGAAACTTCAGCAACTGGTGTTCACTGCGGACCTTGACCCACTCCGGTCCATGTCATGAGGCATATAGGGTACCTATGCACTATGGTATGATTAACATACCGTGTACGCACGCTCGCTGGCATTGATCGTACGCCAGGTTGAGGCCAGGAGACGGCGTTGCAGTCTTCACCAAGTCGCGAGGCTGCGACCGCGTGGAACAGTCAAATATGCCCCAGCGCTGAGCAAGGCAAGCCAGCTGCCTTGCGAAGTAGCTCGTGGAACCAATGGCGGCTTTTCACATTAAGCAGCAAAATGTCAGGATAACTAAGGTACGAAGCCTGGGCCGAAACAGGGTCGTCGGGATTGAGCCCACAAGCCTGGCTACAGTGAAAAGGAGGGGGTCAGCTCGTGATAACCTGGAAAGTTGAGAGCCGCCTTCACAGGAGGCACCTAATCCACACCTGAGGTAAGTTTACAGCCAGATGTAATCCGTACGGAGTACCTCCGGATACCATGACCAAGAGACTTATCAGAAGACACTGATTGGATAGACTAGCGACTGAGGGACTGGTCCAACGATAGCAGAGAGCAGAAACGAACGCGCCATCACAGGTCCTACGACCTCACGGCCTCACACGGTTAGATCTGGTGCGCGTGGCATCAGGGATCTTTTCCACGAGGCCTATCCGTAGTCCGTTTTCAGTGGATGCCCTGCAGCCATGCTGTTGGCTTGCAGACCAGTGTCTGTGAAAAGAGGCGGGGCTCACAGTCGGCAGTCACCAATCGAAGGCCTTGAAGACCTTTCGTAACGCTCCGAGCTGTGGACCCACACGGCGGAAACACGGAGAGCACGGGTCATGATGCTGCTCATTCATGAGCAGGCTTGACTCTTCGGCAGTGGAGTGGGCCGGCTCACCGCTTGAGCCCGATCTACCCAACAACAGGACCGTTTCTTGAAGCACTCTTCGACAGTCAATGCCGGAGGGGAAAATAGCAGGACGATCTGGAGTCGGAAAGACGGACTGCCGTGGTTTGCTGGGACTGGCGGATTTAAACCAAGAAGTCGGTGAGCCAACTTGACTTCATTATGCCCGAAAGCCAAGAACCAGGTCGCCATTGAGAGGTTATAAAAATGTTAAGGTCTCCACCACTGAACACGTGTAGGCATCCACCAAACTAAGTCCGATCATCGGCTAGCCGTGATGCCACCGCCCATCCGCTCACAACACTCGGAGGTGATCGGGGTAATGGGTTAGTGATTTTGTGCCTAAACATTCGGCGGGGCCAGATTGCGCAGTGTACACATCATGCCGGGACCATCACGGCACTTGCTGTCCTCGATAATTCCAAAGGACAAGAGGCAAGCTTGCCCGATCGAGGTTGACCAACATATATGATTCCCCTCGAGGATAGCAATGGCTTGATGATTTGTCATGCACTTGGATGTACGACAATCAACATGTCGACTGTATGCATAATGTGCTTTGGTTTTGAAGCAACGCCGCCCGTCTATGCCTGATCCCAGACCAATGGTAGAGTTTTGGGCTTTCCTCATATCCGGGTTGCTCGACGTTTGGCGTTTCACCACCTGCGAGCCTGCGTCAAATGAAACATGAAATGAACTTATGTCAATCCCACAGACAGAGTATCCGCAAACTGTCGAGGGCCTAGTCTCCGCCATGTTGCGTAATAAGCTCTGAAAATCAAGCTCATTAGCAGCCTTGGCCCAAACGGGTTGAAATAGCTTTGGGCTGGGGACCGAAGCTCTCGTCCGAACGGTGAAAGCCGGTTATAGGTATTATAAAAAGCATTCATACCAGCCTGAGTGAGGTGAATTGGGTGGGGGTCCAAGAAAGCCAAATCCTACCTGCAACCCACTCGATGGTTACCTGGGCAAGGGCATGGTGCCGAGAAGCGAGTGATCGAAGAGATATGATGATCCCCCGCGATAGGCAGAGGGACGCGCCCCTCCACAGGCTTGATGTGCTGATAATGCTCAAATATTCACCATCGTCTGGATATTACCCGGCGGGACATCAGGACGTGCAGCGGCGGACGACACGACACATCTGCATGCAGGTCAACATGGCTGTTCCCTCCGTGATAACCGTAAGATCTTCCACTCCCCACGTTCTCCACCTAAAGTAGAATACCCTATCGTATCTGAGTCAGCAGGTTTGCGCTGAACGAGGCATTTGATAAAGTCAAAACGCTGCTGTTGAATGTCCATCCGCCAATGAAGTCAATGTCTCGATGAAGAAGAGGATATGCCGAGGGCTGGGGAAAGACACGGGCATTGCCGTTGCCCTACACGGCGGGAATAACGTCGAAATTGAGCGTGCCGGCGTCTGGTTGATGGCGTTAACTATAGGGCTAGCCAGGTGAGATGGCTGGCCGGCTGGCTCGGAGTTTGTCTTAGGTGGGCAGCAGCAGAGCCGAATTGATAGGGGACTATATATCCCAGAAACGCTGCTGAGAGCGTTTGATCGTTTTGGGCAGCTATGTACCTATACCTCCGAAGCGGGATTGCCGCCACGTGAGCCAGCCTGCAGCCTCTGAAGGAGGGAAAGCGAGGGCAGGGTGGGGAAAGGCCACGTGGTAAGGCCAGCCACACGTCGCACAAAAAACCTCCCCCGGAATGGAACCAGACAAAGGGGTTGCGCAAGAATTGCCCGGCTTTCTGCGTTGCATACACTACACAGTAGATGCCGCTGATATGATTCTGGCTGAAACATCAAGACTGGTCGGATCTGCGCATTGCTTTCATATAGCTCCGTACCTTACATATTAATAGCAATCCTCTACTTCGTATTCCATTTGTGTTGAACCCGCGGGAGATGTCACAAGGTTTCAAGCTTTGCCTGGCCTTTACCTTAGACATTCTTTGTCGGACGGCGGCGAAGGCCAGCAGGGCCACTAATGTGACCAGAAGAGCCAGCGCTCCACTCAGCAGCCAGAATACACAGTAAGTGTAGGCGACAAGGCTTTGTTTCCCGGTGAAGGGCACAGTCTCGCCCAATCGTCCCGAGGATGTTCATTTCGCGGCAGGCATGCTGCGCGGTTGTTGGGAAAGCCACATGCAGAACGACCGGGAGCTCTCCCCTGCCACATGCCTCAACCCGACCAACCAGCCAGTCAGGTTTCTCCAAGGCCCTGCGGCATGTCCGAAACGGAAGGGATTAAGTTAAGCAACAATGACCCAACGACGCGGAGTTCAACAATGTATCTGGCTCATGGCAGGGTCGACACTGTACACTACCGTCGGGAGTCCCCTGCGAAAGAAATATATATCGGGACAGGGCGAGGTCATTCGTTGGCTGTCGGATCGTGAAGACTCTGCTCATCAGCACTAAACGCTAGCTTCAACGTTTTCAGCCTCATGCTCGCCAGGGGTGCGCGAGATCTGGTCCACAACTCGCGCTTCAAGGTTCTTCTCCCGCGAGCTTCGGGCCTTCTGGAAGATTTCTCTCGCTATCGAACTCGCCCACTCCCTGGTAGTTACTTGTATATACATGGCCGTTAACGTTCTCTGGCCGCCAAAGACCCTTCGGCCGTTTGCTGTATGACGGTGGCCGCTGACCTTACGGTTGGAAGTACAGATACTACAAGGCGGTAGGTTCCTTAGGTAGGCAAGGGTCCGGACCCCGGAGAAAGTTGGAGGGCCAGCACCTAGGGCACCTAACATGAGCTACTTTTCTCTGATTGCCTTGATGAAGGGTTGCCGTGCCTCTAAACATTGAGTTCTCCGGAGTCACCATTCCGGGGCAGTCGCCGCTGTGGGGCTAAAGTCGAATTTGGTGTCACTCGATGAACCAAGCGGCAGGATCCTCAATGCAGCGGCTTGAGCATGATGAATTTTCCGTGAGCCTCCGAGGATGGCCATCTGTATAGGTAATATATACCGCAAAAGGCTAGTAGTCACTGATCGATGGTGCCACAGTTGTGTCTGCCTCAGGCCTTTGCAAGGTCGATGTCTAAAGACCCGTGTGGCCGGAACAGAGGAACATTAGCTCCGCGGATCACGGACCAGCGGGGACGCCGAGACACAACTTCGGCTCCAAGTGAGCGGGTGCCCACGACCGGAGCCAGCATATGAGACGAAGCTCGTTGAGATGGGACGACGCCTTCTCATTGATGGTCAGATTGCCACCTCAGATATGTAC
The DNA here is from genome assembly GCF_033297405.1 of Parathielavia appendiculata. Lineage (NCBI taxonomy): Eukaryota > Fungi > Ascomycota > Sordariomycetes > Sordariales > Chaetomiaceae > Parathielavia > Parathielavia appendiculata. The sequence continues at coordinate 2,060,428 of NW_026944222.1, forward strand.
AATGTTATATTTATAATAATGGAGATATTTGCTTTACACTTCGGGGGCTGGTCGAACACAGCAAAAGTTGTCTGTTCTTCGGCTGCGGCGTTTTACTCGGTATCTGTGTTCTTTGCAGCAACGAGCTGCCGTTGGGGGTATATGCATGTCAACTTAGCACTCATGGGTAGCTCCTATCAGCAAATGTGGCGGGGCAGCCGTCTTTGCAACGGGTCCAAGTTGGTTTCATGCTCTGCAGCTCGTCCAACCGTAAAGCATCTCAAGTGACATCAGCGGCTCGCCGCAACCGCCGACGTCCGTCTGGTGGTGGCGAGAGGCTGTTCTGATTACCGAAATCGTGAGACAACCATCTTCGCTCCTCTTCGATCGAACCCGCACTAATGCAAGCTCGGCTCGAGCTCGGCAAGTACCAGAGCAGAGAGTCGCAGCTAAGTGTCGCCACGCTACCTTAACCATCGCCGCGGCCCGACCTCTGAAGCAGCTTGGATCCTGCACACCCAAGCAAACCTAAACCTCTCTAGGCCGACCTGAGGGAGTAAAATTACTGTATGCCCATTGAGTATATCCCACCTGCAAGTCCGCAGTTCGAGAACCATGCCCGAATCAGTCTACTCCACCAGCCGCCTCGATCATGACTACGATCGCCGGCGCCCAGACAGCAACATGACGGCCCGACCAGGGCCCCGCTCGTCGACGTCCCCGCGCGGGGACGACTACATATACGAGCGGGTCCACGGAGCCCGCCGGCACCCGGGCCGACCCCGCCAGTCTCGGCCCCGGCGCCGGTCCTCGTCCCGCTGCTCTTCCTGCAGCTCGTGTTCCTCATGCTCCTCGAGTCACGACAACACGGGTAGAAGCAACATCAACGACAGGTACAGGGACGCACTCATATCGCACCCGTCACTGACCAGCCGCGCAAAGCGGGGTTTCTCACCGTCGTCGGATGACAGTGTGCCGGAGGAGTACACCGTGTACCCCGACGGGCGAATCCATGAGCATCGGCGTGGCGGGGAGAAAGTGGACAATCCGTATCATCGAAGGCAGGACGGGCATCACCGGGGTTGGGATGGGGCGCGAGAAGGAAGAAATCGAGAGAGGGATCGGCGAAGGCGGTCCAAGGAGGAGGCCAAAGGATTGCTGATTGCTGCTGTGGCGTTTGTCGCGAGTGTAATCCTGTGTTGGGATTAGGGAGAAGGCCAGCAACTATAGAAATGGGGCTCATCGGTCAGTTTCCGGCTTGTAGAAACGCTGCACCTTCATCAGAGAGTAGGTTTCCATTGACCAGCCTCTGATTCATTTGATCTGATTTCTCCCCAGGCTCATAGCTAATACGTAAAGATGTCGCTTTCCTTGCAGCTCACGTAACATCTTTCCACCAGGGGCCTCGCCAGGCAGGCAATAGACTTACCCGCTTAGCCACCAATCTGTCATCTGTCACTCATGTGTAAGGCCAAGAAGGCGGCCGGAAAGCTCGGGGGAAGGTACGGAGTATATGTCCACTCGAGCATAGACGATATTAATGCCGCCAGGACAAACACATCGATGGCTTGAAGATGCATCAACTCATCCAAACCACACAAGAAAGCCTTGTATATCATCTTGGCTCCCGTCCGCCTCGTTTTAGTAAAACCCGAGTCGCAAACCCGCCAGTATGTAGCAAACCCGGCCATAACCTGCCCATAAAGGGAAACGCCCACCCGAACGCCCAGCTAATGCCACTAAATAATAGAATCTGAACCGATCTATCATCTGCCCAAAAGGCCCCCCCCCTTAAATCGAGCTAGGCGCGGCGTCCTTGCGCCAGCCTTTGGCCCTCATATTCGCCTCGATGGCCTTCCAGATGGCCTCGACGACCTCGCGGTCCCGCCACCGGCTCGTCTCGGCCCCCGGCTGCCCCGGGTCGCGCCATTTTTCGACCGAGCACGCGAGCACTTTGTGGCCGAACGCGCGCACCGACTCGGGCGGCTCCTCGCCGCGCCACCCCAGGTACACGCCCAGCACGTGCTTGAACAGCTCGGCCGGGTTGCTCCAGCGGTAGTTCTTGAACTGCCACGCCTGGCCCGTCGTGAACACGGCCACCACGCGGTTCCAGTACTCGGGCTTGAACTGCTCGGGGCCCTCAACTAGGATGAAGCGCATTGGCCGCGACGGGTCGATGTCCTTGATGATGCGCGAGATGTGGAGCATGGTCGATGTCGAGTTATGGTCTGGGGGCGTGTACCGGCCGCCTTCGAGGAAGGTTTTGGCGTTGGACATGCGCAGGAGGGCTGAGGCGGACGGGGAGAGGAGGATGATGGGGTCGGGGCGGCGTGCGGGCTTCTGGTTGAGCGGGAGGGAGGGGTTGGCGCCGACGCCGGCGGCGAGGGGTGGCCCGCCCGGCTTGCGCGTCATGAAGGGTGAGGCGAGCTTGCGCACGTGGGAGAAGTCCTATGACAGTGCGTTCAGTTTATTGGGAGTCAAAGTTGTGGGAAGGGCGGCACATTGGCGACTCACAGTCGGCTTGATGCCCCTGAGGATGGTATTCCGATCGCCCATGCGGCGCTCCCCATTGTAGATCTGGGCCAGCCGCGGGTCCAGCGTGCCGCGTCCTGAGCGGCCCAACGCAGCCGGAGCCGCCTTCAGCGTTACCCCGGCGGCCGCAGCACCGACCCCTGTCGCGACGTCCTTATCGCCGGGTAAAGGCTTGATGAACTCGCTCTCTTCCTGGGCGCCCTCAAGAAAGGTAAACAGCACGAGACGCTCGACAAAGGCAAACATGTGCACGGCAGTGGCACCGGCCATTTCTTCGTTGAGCTTGGTGGCAACGGCATTATACTCGGGGATGGCAAAGTCGCGGTTCAGCCAGGCGAAGTAGATGGAGCGCACATCGACGGCCTTGCCCTCGGTCGATGTGAAGCGCGTTGGGGCATCAATGGGGACGGCGATGCGAGTCGGATGTGTGAATACGAGATGCGTCGCCTTGGAGAGGGGCGCTTCCTCGGACGAGTCGGGCGATGTGGTTGGGATGATCTTGCCATCAGCCGCAATTGACTGCCGCAGCAGCAGCAGCGGATCTTCTGTTGAGGCCATGTTGATTGCGCTGCCGAGATTCTCGGTTCAGGCGTTTCGGATTAGCACTCTTTTGACGGTGGAAGAGCGGGTGGTGCTTTTAGCTGCGCCGCCGATAAAGCAGGATTCTCGATTTACGGAGCCGTTCTTGTTGCGATGTTCGAGACGAGGCTGCGGCAGCCGGGAGCCCCTGTTTGAAGGGAGCTTTCGGGTCCCGCTTTTTGCCCCAGAAGGCTGAAGACAGGTAGAGCTCGGACCACGTTTTTACCCCTTTTGTTGACATCAACCCCTGAATCGACCCAGGCGGGCTGGAAGAAAACCCCCCAAAGAATGAGTAGAGAAAAGAAACAGAAATAGATTGAAAAAGTGAATCCCATGATGTGGAGACCAGGTGGTAATAGATATGCTAGACTTTCTGTCTCACTCCTCTCTACCTCCCTTGACTGATTCACAAGTCCTTACGCATTTAATGGAGGTTGTCGCCTAAGGTAGGCATTATTCAGGAGACGGTAAGCTATGTACAGAGATTGCTTCCTAGCTCGACACGCATAAGTAGTAAACAGTCCTTCTGCAAGGAATCAGGCAGGAAAGAGAGACAATATGGATGCTGTAACCCGCTTGATCGCGAGGAAGCCGGGAGCTGCCTGAGTGCACCACTCAAGGGCAGCATAGTTGAGGGCTTGCAGCACTTCTTCCTTGTTTTTCTTTTCTTGCTCTTACCAACGAGAAGGCAGGCATTTGTTGACAAAGACGAACTATCGTTGATTAGGGAAGGAACATGTTATCGCCAGAAATCCTGACAATGGAAAGCACGAAATCCGATAAACCGCCCACCTTTCCCCTCCCCGCCCCCCACCCCCCGTTCCCGTTCAGGTCTTTTACCCTTTTTCCACCGTTCAGAAAATCCGGACTGCAGAACTCACATAAGGGGACTATTTCAATGCTGGTAGCCCTGTCTGTGATCTTGGAATCGCTGGAACTTCGAGATTTCCGCAGAGCGTTGAGTCGCAAAAGCTCCCCAGGAGTGCTTGTTAGCGGGTGTGGTTTGCTCAGGCGTACTTCATGGAATGGGCCGTCTGCTGGCCGGAGGTGTCCTGAACCGGACATGGCGTTGCTAATTGTAACCTCGGCCAGACTTGGCTCGTGGTTCTCGTTTTATGCTCAGTTCTGGTGACGTGACCCGTCGATTCCAACCACCCGCATATATTAATCCAGTCTTTTGATAAAAGTTGTGCTTCAGTGTCGCATTTCAATTTCCCAGCACGGTGAACGACAGCAAAAGTCAAAAAGCTCAGCGCCAAGTCCCTCGTCGAGGTGGTATCTCTGAAAGCCCTCGGTAGTGACTTGCTTCGACGTGTGAGTATTTGAATCGGTGACCTCTTTAGGGAGGCCAGCCAACTCGCGGGGACAGTTTTGGCATCAGCAGCATCATTCCAATCGGCATGGTGACATTCTAAGACGGGTGGGTGAGAGGGAAATCGTAGATCTAATCCATATAGGCAGCAGCAATCTCCCAGGAAAACGCTACGGCACCACCGCCTGCGCTCCTAGCTGGGTGGTCGTTGTTTGTTTATCTGAAGAATCGTGACTGTTGGCCAACCCGATGTTGCTTTGCCTCTCCTGGCCGTAGCTGGTGATTGACTCCAAGGTCGGCGGCTGGATCATCGCGACTCATGTGCCACACAGTCCTCGAGATAGAATGGGTTAAAGACTGGGAGCCGCAATTGGATGGGCCAACGGACCTAGTAAAGGTTGAAGATGACTGTCGAAACCATATACGAAATTAATTTATTCTAGCGTTTGACGCAGTCGAGATGCCCTTCTGGGAGCGAGAGGCAGGATAGCGACGAGGCGGGCTGAAGTTTGAGGACGACAATGCGAGAGAGCAAACTGTGTAGGAACTTCTACAGCACCAACAGTCGACTGCTACCAGTTCCACTATGCTAGCCATTTTCGCTGCTCACGATTCATCGATGGCGCATCGCAAAGCTCCATTCACTGATCATCACATCATGCAAATCAATTGTCATCGGAGGCACGCCGACGTGACTAAATGGTATCATCTAAACTCGTCATACTCGTGAGCAGGAAGCCCGTTATGGCGGTCCTGACCACACCCGACACCCAACCTTGGTCTCGAGGCAGCCGTGACTCGCGTGCCAAACCTGGACTTGCAGAAGGAAACGATTTAGAAACCTCTTCCAAGTCGACCGTAGGGTTAGAACCCTCGTCGTTGAGTAGCCCACATCTAGAATCAAGCGACCTCAGGCGAACCTTCGCTCCGTCATTGCGTAATCAGACGTGGGCCACAACATCCCATGGAGGAAGGGCATGTAGCTGGACACGCGGGTCGCCTTCGTGTTCCGCAACAGGAAAAGCGAAGGCGAATAGGGACGAATATTGGTGGTTTGCTCTCATGAGTCCACCAGCATTGTGTCATCGCCATCGAATGCAGGACCGGGTTTCTCGATAGGAACACCTCTCCCCCGCCCAGCCAAAAGCTCCCTTCTGATCTCGGGAGCAATCTTGTCGTGACCATGGTTCAGGAGGAGGTCTAAGAGGGCTTCGCGTTGGTCTTCGGTAACTAGGCACGGAGCGTCAACATTAGGAGGCCAACCCTGCAAATTGCGCAATTGACTTACTATCGTTGCGATATCTTTGAGCGAACACAAGCATGCATTGGTGGAAAATAACGGGCAATGCCTTGGGAGCAGCATCGCCCTCCCTGGCAGCTGCGGCATACCGGAGGAAGTGGAATACGAGAGAGTCCACGCATTGCCAAGCTGTCGAGCCTTGTGTTAGTTGACAAAGGCTTTGAAGACAAACCAGATGGAGGACGTAAACGTACGCAACGCATATCGCTTTTCCAGGAGAACCTTGAGCATGTAGTTGGTCGCGCTGACACACTCGGAATGCTGCGAGGCCTGCTCTGCGGCAATATCGCACAGCGTCTTGATTGCTGCCGCTGAATGGAGTACAGGAATGGAGACCCGAGCCAAAACTGCAGAGACGATTTGCGCCTCACGCAACGTACAGGTGCCTCGAGTGGATGTTAGTATGAACCCACTTCTCCAAACACGAGAGACCAGGTGTCTCACCAGATGCTGCCAACGGAAACAGGAATCCTACGCTTGATAGTTAGCATCGAATTACGTGCTTTCCGTTCAGACAGACCAACCCTTGAAGAAGCCAGCAGGTTTGTAGAGAGCCCTCTTGAGGCAGTTGAACAGATGGACGTTGAGTTTCTTGTTCTCATAGATGTCCTCGCGGACACGCTCCAAAATGACCATTTCCATGAAGCGCTGCACTACCAGAGGCTTAGCTGAAACGAAGATCCTCGTCGCAGCGTAACACGCATTCGGAGTCCTGCGCGGGGCCTTGTCAGCTCGTCTTCTCTGATATCCGGCAATTCGGGCATACCATGAATCCGGGCGTGTGAGCTGGAGGATGTCCTCCCAGTGGGGAATCTGGGGCAGAATCTTGAAAGGTTTCGGCAGCGGGCCCGATTTGTACCGAGCAAGAATGAGCCCAATCCTAGCGGCACGTCAGCAGTCTCATACATGGTACCGGTTGACGCAACCCATCCCAGACGTACTTTGTGAACACCTCTACCACCTTTGGCGGCAACTCGTAGTCCTCCTCAACTGGGTTGCGGTCTTCTTGCCGCCCACTCTGCATGGCTTCTTTCTCAGCGATCTTGGCCATGATTAGGTCGGCCAGGTTTGTACCCGGCGCTTGCCCCTCGGAACCATCGCCTGGCTTCCCGTCCCAGCCGTGTGTCAGAAGGGGGTCGTCGTTCATTGTGGGCGTTATGAATCGGTTGAACGTTTCGAGATCGGCCGCGTCGACTTCAATCTCCTCGACAACATCCTCCTCATCGCCCCAAACCTCCTCGTTGGCAAACTCTTCCTCGTCTGGCTCGCTGCCTTCCCCCGACCGAGACGGGTCAAAGTCGAAAGCTGAAGTTGTCGGCACAGCCGTGTCCCTAGCCCCAGATTGAAGCTCCTCTTCGTCTATGAGTTCGCGGCTCATGGCCAGAATCTTGCGCGACGATTTGGCATCGACGTAGGCTTGCTCCTCGGCCTGCTTCCTGTCGGCCCGCTTCGAGGGCCGCCCCTCCCGGTTTTTGAGCACTCCCGTCGCGAGAAGGTCATCTTCGAGAGGGTTGTGTCGCCTTTTATTGGACAATGATGGTGTAGTTGCTTTCGGCATCTTTGCGGTATGTCAGTTCCTGGTACGATATGTCGGGTCCGTAAGATGTGTCTAGAGAGAGCCCCTCAATCCGTACAGACTGCCAGCAGCACACAGGCGTCAACTTGCCCTGGTAATTTTTCTTGCAACTCTCCAAAAAAGTTCCCGCTGTGGGGTATCTTGGCGGTTTGCGCTGCGACACCAATTGGCTGAGATGCCAGCTGTGCGGAAATACGATCCGCCGAGGGTCCTGGTTGATTTGATAAGATTAGGAATGTATCGATAACTGCTGGTGCCCCACGGTGCCCCACGTCTACAGCTCGGCATTCGCAAATTTGTACAACGAGGGTGAAAGCGAAGCATCACGTCCTCATCCTGTATAGCGCCTCCTGGTCGTTCGCTTTCTTGTCACCACTTCAAATATGCCAACAGAACTCGAGGAGGTGAATATCGTAGCATGATCTACAGCTGGGTGAAGTGACGGAGCTAACACTATACGCGCAGCTCGTGGGGTTCATAGCCCACCCGAACCCCCAGATCCGCAAGCTGGCGGCTGAAAACCTGGTGCCGTACTCGACGGAGCAGCCCTCGATTTTTAAGACGAAGGAGCTGCTGCCTGTCAAGCACCTCAAGTTCTTGATCCGAGATCATTCAGTGAGGGATTTGCCGCTGCTTGTTGTAGATGGTTCTTCCTGCTGAGTGGTAACGCAGGAAATTGCAGAGCATGCAATCACCATGCTGGTCAACTTGACGGCCGACCGAAGCATTCTTGAACATGTAGCAGCCGACGAGAGGTTCCTCGGCATTCTTCTGGGCAATCTGATTGTATGTATGCCGGCCATACTGCCGCCAATTCGACCCTCACCTAGCGCATCGGTGTGCAGGGCTGACCAAAAGGGAACGTATCTCGCAATAGGATCCAGCAGAGCCCAATGCCGATCTGCTAGCGATGCTTCTTGCCAACTTGGCAAAGTGGGATGGTTTGAAGAGCATCGTGACACGCAAACAAGACCCGCCTGCGGCCCTGAAGTCCAACGAGCTCGTACTGAATCAACTGCTTGACCTGTTCGTCAAGGGAGCGGACGGCACGTACAACAAGGATGCCGACTTCGACTATCTCGCCTACGTTCTCGCCGACCTCTCCAAACACCCTGAAATACGGCAGTTCTTCGTCACCACGCAGGACTACGACGAGGTCATCCCCATCAACAAGATTAAGGTCTTTACGGAGCACAAGTCAGATATCAGGCGGAAAGGCGTGGCGAGCACCATCAAGAACGTGGCCTTTGACGTGCCGGCCCACCCTGCCTTCTTGGACGAGGACCAGATCAACATCCTACCATATCTCTTGCTTCCCATTACGGGTAACGAGCAATATGACGAGGAGGAGATGATAGGCATGCTGCCGGATCTACAGCTGCTGCCTCCCGACAAGCAAAGAGATCCGGACCACAGCATTGTCCAAACCCATGTGGAGACATTGACTCTATTGACCACTACTAGGGAAGGGCGCGACCTGATGAGGAGTGTCAACGTGTACCCAATTATTCGGGAAACACACCTTCGTGTCGATGATGAGGGCGTCCGCGAGGCGTGCGAACGGCTGGTCCAAGTGCTGATGAGGGACGAAGCAGAGCCAGGTAAAGAAGGGGAAGCTGAGGGAGACGGTGACGACGACAAGATCGTCGAAGTTTAGGACATTCGCAAGAGGAAAGCCATTAGTTTACAAACCGTGGTTTGCACCAGCGAGTCGGGCAGACAACGAGATTACACCCCTGCGACACCGCCGGCACGGTTCCAGCAAGAGGTCGCGTGCTCTCTTTCCGATCCTGACAGCCAAGACACCAAGAGAGCCCACCAAGACCGCCACGCCGGCACCCAGGCGCAGCCAAGCAAGCCAAGCACCCCAAGCAAAGCAAGCGACGGGAACAAGACTGGCTAGAAAGCTTAACACAGACTGTGCAACATCGATGACGTTATCTTTGACATGGCAAGGAACGACACCTCTTGGACGACCACCCAAATTATCTGCGATGCATTCAAGCAAGGAGATGGAGGGAATGAGGTCAAGGGACTCATTCTCGTTCCCAACAAGATACGAGGCTCTGTTGACGTCTCATTTGGCCGTGGGACGGGTGACCATGGCTTTAAGGGTGAACATCTCAGACCTAGCTCGTGCCTCACTCGCTGGTGTCGATTGGTTGAACCGCTACAGATTCAGTCACTCTGCTATGATGACAGACTGCATAGGCAACCATGGATAGACATGTCACTTGCGTAGACTACGTCAAGAACATGTCGACATTGCCATCTGATTCTTCCATGAAATCACCCTGGTTCTGGAATTGATGTTGATATATGCCAAGATTGGCCTGGGAACTGAGAAGTTTCAACTTCACAACAGTGAAAGAGACTGTCGGCCCAGGTTTCCGAAATCTCCGTGTTTGTTGCGTCCAACGCAGCCGCCGATCAGACCTTTTGAAGGGGCATGCAAAATTGAAATGGTAATCTGGTCCGGATCCTCTCTTGCTTGCGGAGTGTCGTCAACTCGGGCGCTGTGCGTGCATCAGGACGCATTGAAAGTCTGACGAACCAGAGGTCGACAATCCACAACGTGGTGATCCCCAACTTGTTATTCGCGGGGAAGACCCCCATGCTTCGGGAGAAAGCCCGGCTGCGGGTAGCGATCCCTGCCAAGGACAGTGGGGTCTTGACCGGTACGACTTGCCATTTTTGGAGCCCCATTAGCGGACGATTGGCTCTCAATGCTGCCTTTGCTGCCGAGTCTCTGGCGACTCTCCCAACAACCCGACAACGCCACTGTTTGTACACTATTGCTTTGACTTTGTTGCAAGTTCCGAGGGCTGTGACCGAACGACCAATTTGGAAATCCCACGCCGGGTGGCAAAGGATGGAAAGGGCCAGGGGTCGCTGCGTCAGCGACAAACCGCCAAGTCGTGGCGCCGAGATCTTTGCCGATTGCCAAGATGTTCAAGAGATGCAGAGACGCCGAGAAAGACGCCTAGAATGCCCAGACTTCGGATGGACGGCCATTCAAGCAACGCTCGTCATCGAAGCACTGAGCCGCATTTGAATTTCGAAACCAGTAGTATTGAAACAAGGTTTGCGCTCCAGTAGTTGTTGCCGTGAGTTCCGTCTGCTTACGCGCTGATACGTCTCTGAGGAGTGCAGCTGGTTGCCACGTGCGATGGCTTCGCAACTTGAAGGGTTCAGAAAAACAGGACGGCCACGGGTGGGTGGGTGGATCAGGTTTACAATGTATGTACATAGTGACGACGGGCAAGGGTATGGCCAGGACCAAGAGGCGAACGAGCGCAGCTAGCATTGCCTGCATCCCACCTTCGCCCACTGGCACATGCAGTCAAGTGTTATGCCAGCCCAAGCGTTTTCTGGGATCCGTTCACTAACTCAGCGACAGGCACGCGAGCACTCCAAACCGACTCCACCAGGCTGTCTCTCCCCCTCGCCTCGACATTTAATACTTCTGCCCCTTCTGTTTCCCTGATTCCATCTCGCGTTTGTCGTGCATCGTCCTCTCAGTCCCCTACTCTCCTCGCCCTGCAAGGCCCTGATTTTCGAAAAGACGTGGGCAGACCTGGGCATCACTTGAGCCCTGCCCTTTCCCGCTCCCTCTTCCCTCCTTCTTTCACCACCTCAACAAACTCCCAGCACCTTGCTCAGCTATGGCAGAAATTCAAAAGACATCCGGCGGCAATAACGCCTATCACAACTTTGGTACGTTCGGACTGCAAAGCTCCCTCGATGTGACCTCAGAGTCAAGGCTAACTGTTTGAACAGTACGTCTGCGTCAACCCCGGCTCGTTTTATTCCACGGCGGGACATGGCTAACATTCCTTGGCAGCACAATGATTTTGCTCACATCAAGGACGTCAATGAGCGGCGGCGTCTTGCACTCGCCGAGGTCGACAAAGCTCCTTTCGGCTGGTACCATGTTCGCGCTGTCGTCGTCGCCGGTGTCGGCTTCTTCACTGATTCCTACGACATCTTCACCGTCTCGCTCCTGACCCTCATGCTTGGCGTCGTCTACTACCCCGGCGTTGGCTCGATGCCCACCACATCCGACACGGCCATCAAGCTGGCTACGTCGGCCGGCACCGTCATCGGCCAGCTCGGCTTCGGCGCCCTGGCCGATATCGTCGGCCGGAAGCGCATGTACGGCCTCGAGCTGATCATGATTATTTTCGCTACTCTCGGCCAGGCCCTGACATCTTCGTCTCCCTCCATGGACATTATCGGTGTCATCATCTTCTGGCGTGTCTTGATGGGCGTCGGCATCGGTGGTGATTACCCCTTATCCAGTATCATCACGTCTGAGTTCGCCACGACGAAGTGGAGGGGTGCCATGATGGGCGCTGTCTTTGCTATGCAGGGTCTTGGCCAACTCTGCGCCGCCTTCGTCATGCTATTCCTCACCCTTGGCTTCAAGTCGTCCTTGGAGCCCTCCACCAAGCTCGCCAACTGCACTGACGGCTGCGCCCAGGCCGTCGACAAGATGTGGCGAGTGCTGATCGGCTTCGGCGCCGTTCCGGGCTGCATCGCCCTCTACTACCGTCTGACCATCCCCGAGACACCTCGCTACACCTTCGATGTCGAGCTGGATGTCGAGAAGGCCGAAGGCGACGCCGAGGCCTACCTGAAGGGCAAACCGGGTGCCGCGCCCGATGAGATTGCCCGTGCTACTGCTAAGAAGCAGGCCCTTGAGCAAATGAAGGGCCAAAACAAGGCCAGCTGGTCCGACTTCTTCGGCCATTATTCCAAGCTCAAGAACTTCAAGCTCTTGGCTGGGTAAGTAGTCAGACGCTTCACAGTACCACCTCGAGATTGGCCAACTGACACTTCCTCAGTACTGCCCTGTCCTGGTGCTTCCTCGACATCGCCTACTATGGCGTCTCCTTGAACAACGCTACCATCCTCGAAGCTATCGGCTACTCCACCAAAGGTGCCCACAACACGTACGAGATTCTCTACAACACGGCCGTCGGCAACCTGATCATCGTCCTCGCCGGTGCCGTGCCAGGCTATTGGGTGACGGTCTTCACTGTCGACACCCTCGGCCGCAAGCCCATCCAGTTCATGGGCTTCACCATCCTGACCATCCTCTTCATCGTCATGGGCTTCGCCTACTTCCACATCTCGGTCAACGGCCTGCTGGCCATTTTCGTCCTGGCCCAGTTCTTCTTCAACTTTGGCCCCAACGCCACCACCTTTATTGTGCCTGGCGAGTGTTTCCCGACCCGGTATCGGTCCACCTCGCACGGCATCTCGGCTGCCATGGGCAAGATCGGCTCCATCATCGGCCAGGGTGCCATCGCGCCCCTGCGCACGCGCGGCGCAACGCCGGGCAACCCCAACCCATGGATGGACCACGTGCTCGAGATCTATGCGCTGTTCATGTTGCTCGGTATCGGTTCCACGGCCTTGATCAAGGAGACGAAGCGCAAGACGCTCGAGGAGCTGGCCGGCGATGATGAGGACGTGCCTGTCAGTGAGGTGTCGCGGGCTCCTCGTGAGGTTGTTAATGGGAGTCCGAGCGGGGTTGATATCGAGGCGAGAACGTAATATGCGACGTCGGACTTGTTGACTGTTTTGTTTATCTACGTAAAAATGGGATATTTGCGCTTCACCTAGCCGTGAAGGCTGTGTTGGTGGATGTGGCGGAGATAGTTCACCATGTTAGATTTATACCCCGTTCGCGAGTTGACGAGATACTCTCTCCTGTTATATATTCCGGAAATAGATGCACATTCCTTCAGTTCTGGAGATTGGTATAACCGGAATCTACATTAGCTTATGCAAGCTGTCTAGCGTCTCGTATATTGTTACTTCAACGTCCCGTCTCGTGTCATTGTTTCTTTCGCTTCTTCCCATTTCGTTCATGGTCCTTTCCCTTTCCCCACTTCGTACATTCCTTGTCCCGCCTTGGTCCTCCTTCTCTCATTCTTCTCTTACTACTCTAGCTTCAAAGTATCTACTGCCACCAACCGGCCCACCATCCTCCTTCCTTCTTCCCCTTCCCCCTTCTGGCTTTCACACTACCCCCACCAGTCTGTCCGGCCACGCCGGCAGCCAGCTCCCTGGCCTGGCCATCGCCATCCAACCTCACATTCACCACCACCGGAGTAAGCGAAGTGAGCGCTGCTTCGGCCCCTTCAGACCATCTGCCCCTGAACCCCCGCTGCTTCTCCGTCTCAGCCCCGGCCGCTGCGAGGGAAGGACAACAACTCTGGGCATCAGCTCCCGGCCTGTCTTTGCTGCTGCCCCTCCGCATTGGCTTCAAAGTTGGCAGCGGCGGCGATGACGACGACGACGACGACGGCGGCGGCCCGCTTGGGGACGAGGATGCCTGCTGGAAGAAGGAGGCGGCCCTCCTGATACTGCGGTAGCGCTTTCGCCGGACGGTCGTCCCCTGCAAAGTTGAAAGGGCATCGTTCTCTTCCGACTGGCGCTGGCCAGCCGCTAGTGGAGCCGCCACGCACCGCAAGCTGGCTTGACGTCGAGGGATAGACGGCGCCGGGCGTGCATGCGGTGACGGGGTTTTTGATTTGTATTCCTGTCCTGTCTCCAAGGGACGCATGTGCGCCTCCCTCGCGAGCACGTCGTCGTCTTTTGCTTGCTGTTTAGAGCCAGCCAGGAATGACAGGAAGTCGAGGACTGGAGGATGCCTGATAAGACTGAGAGAAGAAGGCGCTGCGTCCGTCTCGGATGCGACGGATTGGGAGCGGATGGCACGCTGCATCACGGCATGCGCGTTCTCAGATCCCCAGTGGGAGGCGATGACCTGGAAGAGAGGGTTTGGGCGTTGGATAATGGGAGGCGGCGACCATGGCGAGGCAGCGTTGCGTCGTTTGATGGTTGCGACGGCGGTGGTTTGGAGGACGGTATGAAAACTTGACAGGCCATCAGGCGCCGTGGTCTGTGCTGCCACTGGGGTCTGCAGGTGACTCTGCGGGAATCCAGAGTGACGGTATGTAAGGCGAACCTGGACATATTCCGTTACCGTACCGCCGAGTTGGTGTTCTAGGTCCTCGATCAACTTGTCTGAATTCTGACGGACATGGCTGTGCCCCAGACGACGAGCGGCTGGCTGAAGGCGGATGTGGGTGACAAAGAGGAGTCGGGTTCCTGGATGGAGGGTCCTTCGGATTTAACGCAAGAGTTAGGGATTCAGCGAAGTCAGTCAGTAGGATTGGACCTACTTGGTGTATGCCTTGCCGTCTAAGACTTCTACAATGGTGCTCTTGCTGGTCGGTAATATCTCAATCGAGACGTCGTATAGATATCCATACTGCAGTACATCTTGGAGCCGCTGTTAGATACTGCCGTGAAGTTGTGGTGAGTGAACTCCCATGGTCCGCTCACCTGGAGAGGGCTGACCGTCCGTGGCCGCGCCGTGATACCACCCATCAGAGTCGACCAGGCACACCTGGGTAGAGAGTTCTACAGCAGCCCAAACGGTGGCAACACCCTCATCAACAACTCTATACTCGGGTGTCACGACAATACTGGGAGCGAGCACGCACTGTCCCGGGAGAGACAGGGAGCGTGTGCCGGGAAGACTGGCGTCTGTCAGCACCGATGCATGCAAGGTTCTCGGGCCATCCCCTGAATCGTACGATTGCGATAGGTTAAACATGCTTTGCGCGTTCTTTCGGAAGGACGAGTCTTGGTCCCGGTCGTCCTCTGGAGTAGCTCGGCGTGCTGGGTTCGCCCACCCGTGTGTGCTGTCATGATCGACAACCCCAGCCAAGACTTGCCTCGGCCCCGATCGGACTGGATTGGACTTTCGATGTGGTGGCGAACCATACGGGATACGGCTGTTCGACTGATGTGAGCTCATGCATGATTCGGATCGGGGGCGCTCGAGAGCGGCAGGATCAGCCAACGGTGTAACTGCTCTCTCTGACCGGCGTAAGCAGATTGCACCCCACATGCAGCACGATAGAAGTAGGATGCCAACCGTCTGCGGTTCCGTCCCAGGCACAGCCAACAGGGTGACACATGGTCCACCCGCCCCGACCTCCCCTCCTCTTCGGAAGCGTCAGGGGTCGGCAGCCACCGGGTGGTCCCGGGGGGCTGTCCATAGTGGCGTCCGACTGATCGCTTGCAGGGCTGCAGCCACGAGCATGCCGGGCAATCCGGTCGCCGCCTTCTAGAGCTGAGCGTTTTGTGACATGCAACGGTCTCGGCACATCGCCGTTGTCGGATTGAGCGCAAGCTGCCACCGTCCGGGATGCCCCATAGCCCGCCACTGCCATTGCCATTGAAGATTGTTTCCTGCGCCTGGCGCTTGTCGTGCGAGTTGGGAATCACGGTACAGAAGGGGTTTTTGAAACTATTCATGAAACCGGTTCGTGATAGGGTAAGCGGGGTCGAAATCAAACACTCTGTACTGCCGAAGGAGTCTGTGCGAAGGTGAAGTAGTCGGTATTCAAAAGGGTATCTCCTGCTAAGCATGCCGGCAAGCCATGTAGTCTGCAAAGCCTTGGGTGCGTGGCACGAGATAAATGGCGGCATGCTCCATTGCGTGCCGGCTGCGACATCCCCTTGCCCAGGGAAAGCGGCACCTCGCGCAATACCTTACCTTAATAGGCACGTGTCGAAAATGATCGGGGAAAGAGCCTTTCAGAGGTTGTGATCCGCGTACAAGGCGGCTGCGCCAAGCGTCTGGAGTAGCCTAGATTTGACACCTTCAACTTCCGCGTCTTGCATGCTAAGGAAGTTGATCTGCGTTTTCATCGTTAGCTCTGGCATCTAGCAAAGAAGAGGTCAACGACATACCACATCATCAGCAGTCCCGAAATTCCCAAACAACACGCCCTCCGACTGGCTCGCCGCGATCCCTCTCTTTACTCGTTCCTCCCAGACACCTTCCCAGTTCCACTCCTCGGGGCGTCTCGTCGTAACACCGGCAGCGGCGTCAGCCTCCGGCCGAGTCTTCCCCTCCGCCGCGGCATCACTGCCTCCACTGGGAAATGGCTTTCCTGCAATCTGCCTCCGGTGCGTCCGCCAAGCGTGCCACGCGCCCGGATTCCCCGCCGCCTCAAGCGGCACCGAGTCCAACACGTCCTCATCGTCAAACGTGCTCCGGATATAGCGCAGCACCTCGTACGTCGACACCTCTCTCGCGCCCGTCCGCGCATACCCCGGCACCGAAGCAGAAGATGACGCAGCCAATGCCGCCGAGCCAGGCGCAGTGCCCGTCGCGGTAGCCACAGCCCTCGTCGGCGTTGTCACCTCCCCAACACTGCCACCACTACCGCCACCATGACCACCGCGATTCCCGCCCCTCGTCGCCGCGCTCCTCTGCTCCCACGCTCTGCTCCGACGCCCAAACCAGCCCGCGAAACCATGCCGCAAACTGAACCCGCCGGGCGGCAGCCTCTCCTCGTCATTCGCGCTGGCCGTGCCGCCGTCCTGCACATCGGTCGAATACATGTAGGTGGTCAGCGGCGTGATGAGCGGATGGAACATGTCCGTGGAGAAGGTCACGAGCGGCGGCAGGGTCGGGTACGTGTCCGGGAACGAGATGTTGAAGCGCAGGATTGCCGAGGCGTAGGGGCCTGGGGAAAACAATTTCAGCTCAACTTTTCTTCAAATATGCGAACCAACAGCGCCTGGATGCAAATAAGACAAAAGGATGCGAGACGAACCTTTCCGCACGAAGATGATGCCCGACCAGAGGGCTGGGTCGCCTGGTGTGAGGCTGACATAGATGCCATGAGGACAGGCTTGTTTGAGACCGGCACTTTGGGGCCGAAGACAGATTTGTTAGCTTTGAAAGACTTTGGGCTGGCTCGGATAGGAGAGACACATACAACTCAGCGAGCAGATGTTGGCGTTTGACTGCAGGCAGATTGCACATTTCCCTTGTCTTGGGGCAGAGAAATGTCTGTTCCGTTTGGGAGTTGATTGTTATTTTTGAAAGAAACTTGATTTGTTCAGATGCGTAGATCGTTTGAGGAGAGAGAGTCTATACATAAGCGAAATCCCAAGTTCGACAGGCACTTCCAAAACTATGATGCTTCTAAAATCCGTGAACCACGCGCATTGGTATTGCGAAACCGCGACGTTTAGGTTCATGCAACTGGCGCCAAGAGGCAGAGGAGAGCGCGTAGACCATCAAGGGTTAGGGTCGTGGGCATGCCAATCAGTTCCACCAGCTCCTGACAACTGAAAATGCAATGTAAGATGCATGGTGTATCTGTACATAGTAGAGACCTAGGGGCGTTGCCAATGCTTCCACGGGCAGTTTGTTTACCCAGGTCGCATGTGTCTGCAAGCAACAGATCTGGGCCCAATTTTGCAGACGCGATGCCAAGTCGCTGCTCCGGCGTCTGACCAGCTTCCGTCACGGTGCAAAAATGCCCTGTCTGAGACACGCGTCACACCGGGTTCGTTTACAGCTACCTATTGAGCGCTCGACCTTTCACGCCATCACCTACCTACCAAGCTCAAGCCTGCACCTATATACGGCGCAATAAGACTGTCGGCTGACGCCCGCCCATGCACGTCGCCCAAAACCGGTGGACCTTTACCACTTCGAAACCGAACCATGCTGCCCCGGTTCGGAGAGGCCACCATTGGACAACCACCTCGGTTGTGACGCCTTCGCCAATCCTATCCCTTCTCTTCCGGGTCCCGCGCATGATACCCCAGCCTTGGCCAGCTTGGTAGTTCCCCTCTCTTTCCCCGGACTCTTGCTCCGCACAGAAGAGTCCCCTGCTTTCAGGACTTAGACGTGAGCCGGGCCTCGATCTTGCTCTTTTCCTTCTCGCGAAGCTCTGCCAGCTCTTCCTTGGAAGCGTCGTAGCGTGCCGTAAGCTGATTGAACGGGTTTTCGGGGCTGCGCTCAAACTCCTTCTTGATCTTCTCCTTCTTCTGGTTGAGCCGAAGACCTGCCCCGCTGCCATCTGACTCCATCTCCTTAAGTCGTCGCTCCTCAAACTGGGCATACGCTGCCTTGAACCGTCTCTCGGGGTGTTTGTCGATCTTCGTGTCCGACTTAGATGTCAGGGACAAGGCGTCCAGGGCGTTGTCAATTCCTGATGCACTCAACGCCGGCAAGCCTCCGTTGCCTACGTCGTCAAGTTGCGACAGGTCCAGCCCCCTAGTCTTCTTGGTTGCCGTCTTGGAGTTCTTGGGCGCCGATCGTCCTGCTGTGTTCTTCTCTTCCTCGGCGAGCAGGGCTTCTTTCTCAGCCTTCTTCCGGGCTTGCTCCGCTCTCTTGGCTTCTTCGGCTTCCCTGTTGGGTGGTGGAGAGAGGTCAGAATTCATCGCCCAGACCACGCCCGGGGGCGGACCAAGTCTTGGACAAGTCCATGGAACAGCTGGGTAGGCAGCGGCTCGGCACGTAGGGTCCATGCCAGCGCATGCATGGGCCTGTTGTCGGCGGACTCCGTGATCTGCTATGCAGTGCCATGGAAGACATGCAGCAGCCCAAATGCCCCGTCACGACAACACAGCAGCCAGACCCCTCGCCACCTGTCGAATCGCTGACCGGGCGATACGGCCCGGTGGCAGCCCGCAGCAAACACCGTCCAAAAGGCCTCATCGAAGAAGACCCGGCAACGGAAGAAAACGAAGTAAAGGCGAGACTCACTTTTTGGCGTTGCTCTTGGCTCCTTTGTCCCATTTAGCGGCCTCGGCGGCCGCTCGTTCGGCATCAGCAGCCGCTGCCTTCGCGGCGGCGGCCTCGGCCTTGCGGGCCTGGCCGGCAGCTTTCTTGCTGTTGCCCTCGGCCCCGCCTTTTTTCCCACCACCCATGTCTTTCAGTGTCGTTCCTGTCGATTCGCCTGCTTACCGACGATCTTCTCGTCAGTCGCGCCCGTATGTGTGCGAAGAATGTCTGAGTGTGGCGTAGATGCTACTCCTCGCAAAGTCAAGAGTGGATGAGCAACTTCAAAGGATAGTGGGGACGGGAGAGAAAGTGACACAGCAGTGACGGGACCACCAACCTTGGCGGGGCTGGCCCGCTGTGAAGCCCAGACTGGAAGTGGGGCATATCCACACTGGCAACCCGCTTTGGAAGCATTGATTTCGCTCCCTAATCTGAAATTGGTGGTTTCCTTCTGTTTGACTTCCATTGCTGTGTAACCAACTCTTTCCTTTCCGACTCGTCGATGCAGTCCTGAGTCACTTGCCCGGGTGGCTCCTTTTTGCTCCGGCTTTCACTTTCGACTTCCATTCATGCTGCACTCCCTTACTTTTTGGGCGCCGAGGAGGAATCAATCTCACATCCGGATGATGGGAGTCGTGTACGGAGTAAGGATCACCAAGCTATCTTGACGCTTCCACTCCTTATCCCGGCTGCGATTTTGAACACAGGCTTCCTCGATACTGATGACTCATTTATTGGCGGGCGTCGCCATCCATGGATGGTTTGAGCCGCTGGGGTTCGTTCCCAGGCGAATTCCACCGTTCACTTGGGTCGGTCTTTTGCGGTAACCTCCTGTGCCGTACAGGCTCCCTCTGCGGTACTCGGCGCGTTGTGCCACGCGAGCCCAAGACTGTACATCCAAGAGGACCCTGGAATGTCGATGGACCTCCTGGCGCGGCGATGCTGGCGAGGGAAGGGCAAACCTTGTGACCAAAGTCACACATGCAATCTGGTGCCAGCTTAGAAACCCAGCGTCCAGAGTGGTTGATGTCCGGTGGAACGGGTGCCGACAATAATCGGCAATCGGGTAGCTGACGATCGTTCGGGACCACATCACACTGACGGCCCTGCGGCTTGAGAGGTCGCCGGCTGCGGCTCAAAGAACGATTTCGTCGATATTGTATGTACCTTGTTGCAACCCATGAGTCGAAGCGAGATTGGAAACGACAGGTCATTGACGCCTATGCGATACCTTGGCCGAATTAGTACGTAGCAAGCTGTAACAGGCAATCACAGTCATCGTCCGAAGCCACCGTATCTGGCTGGGGTGCCGCTGCTGCTGTGTCACACAACTGCATGCTGTGTCGTTTCTGGAAGTGCCTCTGCCCAGGGTCGCAGACCGGTCAGAGAGCGCGAGACAGCTCAGCGCAGAGGCTCAGATCCAATGTCAACCGACCATTTTGCCGGAGGATTGGCCCCGAGCAGGTCCGTCGCCCTATTCAGGTTGGTGTTGTTCACTCGTTGTTACCGACAAACCGCGCTTCGGTTCTGGTAGAACCGGGGTCGAGCTGTACGTGCCCCTTTCCTGCATGCTTAGCTAGGGCGTTGATAGGGGAGATGGGACACGAAACTTGAGAGGCGGCGCACCAAGATTCCCAGCTGATCCTTCACGAACGCTGCGCAGGATATGTCTGAATATAATGCCGCCGTGAACATCACCTCGCACAAGCGAGCCGCCGTAGTCAGAAGGGAAGAGTGACCTAGCGCAGGAGAAGCAGCGCTACAGCTGGCCCCGCTCTGGTAAAAGGTCGCGACGACCGGATTCCAGATGGCAGCGTCGACCCTCGAGTCTTACCGGCCGACAATTGGCTTCGGGAACGAGGCTGCAGCGGGGGCCGAGGCTCGGACCTAGTCCCTGTTGATATGCCGCGTTGTTGGGGAGGGGAGCGACTTGCAGGACATTAAACAACCGCACTCGCAAGGGAGTTGAAACCTCACCAACTAGGTAGACGGCGTGTAAAACATGCTCGGGCTGGATGTCCGCTGCGACTCGGAATTTGAAGACGAGGAAAGAGGAGCGGAATCCTCGCGACACTGACGGCTTCAGCTGAGGATTCGAAAGAGGGAACCCGGCTCGGATGTGCGTGAAGTGCATCATCCTGACGGAGGAACGAGGCAACCCGCATCTATCAAAGCCGAAGGAACACATCTGACGTTGGTAGAGGCGCCGATTCTTTGCTGCGGTTGCCTTGGAAAACCGCAGCAAACAGGCTCGTCCGGCATACCTCATTTGTACGGGATTGCAGTGGGCAGGTCGCTGCAGGCGCCCTCCGACTGTCACCCAAACATGGCATCCCTTTCCGCTCCTCGTGCCCCAGGTCCCGGCGGCACACAAACGGCACGTCGCGATCCGTCCTGCTGTTTGTTCCGATTCCTGCCTTTGAGCAATTCGACAAGCGTGCAGAACTCGCCGAGTATGCGGTTGCGATCTTGTCGTCAGCGCATTGCCATCGCCCCATGGGCCATGGGTAGGGCGAGTTTGGAGTATACACAGTAAGCGGCAGAACCCTGGCTTGTAGGAACCAAGGTTACAGTGCCACAGGCGTGGCCCAGTTCCCCGGAACCGAGAACACTACTGTATGTACTCCGTTTGCGGGGGGTTTCATTGAGACCGCCAAGCCCCGTCGCATCACTCTGCGGTCTGGCGTCGTGAGCTGATAGACTCGGATGTATGGATGACAGGCTGACGGACACCGGACCTTCTGCGTCTTTGGGAACCGCTGTTAGGTGCCGGAGACGGGTCGTAATAAGGCAGGCAGCATGAAACTGGACAAGCAGGAGGTCGAATTTGGGAGCTCGGTTTCGGCTGGGAATCCGCCCGAGACCTGGACGCATCTCAGCTCCCCCACGCGTTGGCCCATAGTTAATGTTAACAGCGGAGGGAGATCGCACACCGCCACAAGCCCACTCATCCTTCCAAAAATGGCATCCCGAAAAACAAATTCGAAACATGCGAATGAGGCTCAATGTTGCTGTCAGAAAGACTCATCATCCGAGATCCTGCTTGAAATTGCAGGCGCACAAGTCCCCTCTTGAGGCTTTTTGTCTGCCTTGGCACCTGACAGTCGTCGGTCAAGGACGCTGCCCTTGTGGTGAGGCTTCCGTCCTTCGCCTGGCGCTGACCCACCACGGATCTTCCTCGGCCGGTTGCCCCGCTGTCGGGCGAGACGAGAGATCCCGGCTTGTGGACGGGCCCGTGCTTCGTGGGGAGAAAAGAGAGCCATGCCAGAGCTCTCCACTGCCAGGGAACACCCACAACCGGCGAGACCGGCAGTATGGATCCGGCAGTTGAAGATCATCTGCTCCCTTCGAACAAGAAGGCAGCCAGTCGCCAATGCCTTGTATGAGAAGTTTCAGGCTCGATGCCAACATCATGTGTATCTGTGCGCCTTGGATGGTAAAAGTATCCGGTCGGGAGTTCCTGGCAGCCAACCTCGGGATGCTCCCCCGTGTATGTAGTTGAAGCTGGTGGAGAAAAATGTCTGATGGAACGCCCGCAGATCGTTTCCTGTTGGACAGCAGAAGCACATGATCTCCAAGGGATGCGTGCTGGGTGAAGCGAGGTGGAATCTGTTGGCCAATCATCTTCGAGGACCATTGAATGGAACAGATTCCGATCCAAGTTTCTTCTTTCTTATTCTTCGGGACAGGAAGACGGGACAGAACTACGAGTTTGTATCAGTACTGGGGACTGTGCGGCAACTCGATCTATTGCTGTGGCAGTCGCTCTCTGGTGGTTTTTCGCACTCTTGCGTCCCGTGCTACGACTGGTGCAGGATCTCATACAGGGACCTGGCAGAGAGGCACTGTGTTCTGCCAAACTGTCCTGCCGGCAGTGAGCAGGTACAGAGATCGAATTGAACGAGGCAGGTCATGTGCTGATTGGTGCAGGACAGCTATCCATACGGTACCCAACTGTAACGTCCACATTACGTGGTCACAGATCAGCTTCGATGGCCCTCGGCCCGGAAATCTGGTTGGTAACCGCTTGGGGAAAACATGTTTCTGGAACCGAGTTGGCTTACAAGGATGGCTTGTTGATGGGGGCCATCGGCCATCATCTCAGGGGCAGACGTACGTGAGTGCTTGGAACCGGCCATCGGCCAAAAAGAAAAAAAGCAAAAAGAAAGAGGATGGGAAACAGGTAAGTGAGGACCATAGTCTCCGCCTCATAATCTACTGTGTATACTCCCTACGTACATCTGATTTCAATGTGTGAGCTGTATTTGGAGGCAGTCCGAAATACTTACCTCTAATGTACATATGGCTAAGGTACCTTGCTGATATAGGCTGAGCTGTACGAGTAACCACACGGTACCTTCAAGAATAAGGTACCTTTTGCTACGGTAGACATGCGGCATCCGGCACTGTCCCCGTTTGATCAGGGGTGATGAAATTCTTCTTGCGAAACCCGGCCTGCGGGTGGGTGTCCGATGTGAGCGGGTCCGCCACATGGCTCCCCGTAACCGTGGATTGGTTCCGGTTGGTTTGCCACCACCTCGGCCTGCCACACAGAAGGGATGATCGGTCCATGTCCAGCTCGCCGGGCCAAGCTCCACATTGATGCCAGACTAGCAAATTTATCAGGGGCATTGCTGCTAAGTTTTTCCAGTCCCACACACATCTTTTCTGGGTTTCTTTTCTATTAATGCCATTGATGGCGAATCCGGTACTTAGTGTATCGCTTTCCAACCGGCAGGGCCTCAGGAAGTGTTTCTGTACTCCGTAGATAATCAATCACCTGTGAGCTACGTTAAGCAGGGTACCTTGTATGTAAACCGGGTGCTGTGGCATTGCATGTGACTAACGTTTAACGTTATGCGCGGCATGGAAGCACTCACGGGATCTACTGTAGGTTCGTGCATGCCTAGGACAATAACTACCTGCCGGCAGCTTCTGGAACATTGCAGCTCATTCCTAGGTCGAGATTCTCTGGATGACGGTGATACCTAGGGTAGCGCTCCTCGAAAATGATGAGTACACAACATGGCCAACTAAACCACTGGTTTACCGGTGCGACACGGAGTACATAGTCTGGGAATCCGGAACCTATCCGTCCTGACGCATCTTCACAGAGGCAAACATGCTGGTACAGTAGTTGGCGTTGTGGGTCACAGAGTATTAATGTGAACCTAGGAAGCGATTCCGGGCTCCGCGATTTGCTCAAATCGCTGATCACAAAGCTACCCACCACTCGGAAGCACCAGCGTTTACCGCAGTTGTCGACATGAGATTGCCAGCGTCTCTTTGCTCGAGAAAGCTTCCAACACATCGTCATGTCGCGCGACATGACCGAATGGCAGCCGGGACGCCTTGCCAGATCAAAAGTATGTTTTCCAAACGCAAACCACTCTCAGTACCTGCCTGCTCTTGCGGGTTTAGTCCATATCAAGAGACAAAACGCAAACTGAGCGTTGGGCCCGGCGTCAATCGCTCCACTCCCCTGATCTTGGACATTGACCGACCACGATAGGTACGGAGGTATGCGTGCAACAAAGATCGGTGGCTTGCCATCGGTGTCGTCGATTCAGCCAAGTTGTGTGCCAGGCTGCTGTGATGACTCGGCATTCAAGCACCTGACACGGAGATAACGATAAAGCCTCGGTCTTTAGTTGCCCTGAATCACGTACAGCACTGAGGTCTGTATTCCGTCGAGGTGGGTTGTACCGACTGCCGTCTGGCCCTTCATGTCTTCTGAGGTTGCATACGACCCGGCCGGCGACATGGCCCCGGCATCGCGACTTCCGATAGCCTCATTGTTCTTAAATTGGCTGATGAGGCGGTCGGATGTTGGGTTTGTCACACCTGACTTCATCCCGGCCCGCTCCAGCCTGCATGCGATGATGGTCCGTGTTGGGGAAAGTACGAGGAGGATCGGATTTCAGAGCCCATCACGCATGCCACTTTCTGGTTCCTTTTGGGCCACCCCCAGGCACCCCCGGTCGGCGCTCCACACCCGACTACTCAGGTGTCCCGCAATTCTCCGGGTTCCGGCATTGGTAGCGATTCACCGCCTCTCGATGAGCGTCACAATCAGCCAACTCGCGCCAACAGCTTCCCACAGCCCGCCCCCATTCGATATCATCCGCGGCCCGCACGGAGTACCCTGTGGTGTGCTGTCTATGCCCAGTCGCTCGTGTCTTACTGCGTAGACGAACGACGCGTGACGACATGTATCAACCAGGAGCCAGCGCCTCGCGCACTGCCCTGTTGGCCACGACCAATCACTCCCAGGACAGAGACAGGATGCGGCATGCGTGTATTCATGCAGCCGTCCCGCCTTGGTGTTGAGCTCACTTCATATCCAGCGAAGAAGGGCGGCTCAATCCGGCACTGGGAAAATGGCGCCGCCTCATTTTCTCCTCCTGGAGCAGTCGACCGAACAGACCGAAGCCTGCAATCAAGCACCGAGGTGGCAGCCTCATGAGTGGGGAGTCTGGGGTGTTAGCCGCGAATTGCGACGGTGATGTGTTGGTTGGTAGTATCATCCGGACAAGGTGCCGACCAGCCATCGTCCGTTCGCCCTCCCAACCAATTTTCCGCCAACACCCCTCCGAAGCACTCGCCAGCAGCTCCATTCACTCTGCCCATCAGTCCGAAGCTGATGCGCCCGGATTTCCCGAGTCGCTTGCTGTTGTGCGATGGCTTCCTAAGACATAGGACATGGCCGTCCTCTACAGGTAAGCCGGGCATGCATTGAGCCTTACG
The DNA here is from genome assembly GCF_033297405.1 of Parathielavia appendiculata. Taxonomy (NCBI): domain Eukaryota; kingdom Fungi; phylum Ascomycota; class Sordariomycetes; order Sordariales; family Chaetomiaceae; genus Parathielavia; species Parathielavia appendiculata. The sequence goes on from NW_026944222.1 coordinate 2,086,073, forward strand.
CGGACCCGAACACAAGAGATCAACATGTTTTCTGTCGTGCAGCCAACCGTCCGCCATTTTCCTCTCAAAGCTGCTCGCGTCCTTGCCGCCACCGACGACGACACCACACCAGGGACACCCGCTGTTCTCTCACAAGGGTTGACCAAACAACCTCTCATCACGGAGACTTCGGGTACGGGAAGGCCCTTTTGTCAAGGGGCCGGCCCCATCACGTCCCAGCGAAACGGTGACGAGCCCGGTTGACCCATCGGAATACCCCTGCAAGTGTAGAGCAAGGGGTGAAACGAGAGACTTCCGGCCTTGCGTAGGTAGTGTACGTACCCCGCGAGACAAGGAAAAGAAAAAGGCAGCCATCGTTCGTTTGCGCCAAGCCCCGACCCCTGTCAAGATCCCAGGATCAGTATGGCAGTTGACGCTGTCCGCAGCACTGACTTCGTACCATTGGGAATGTACCACGGATACATCTGAGCTTACCTTACCTCCTGCGGAGTAGTCCAGCCCCAGGATCATCTGGTTTCCTTCCTTGGAGCCAGAAAGTCGAAGCTTGTCACCGCTGTTTCATCGTTTCCCTCGAGGAAAAAGTTAATTTTATTCTGGGATTTTGCCCACATCCCACGCAAAGGGTCCCCACACAGTCAGATGGATGATCCGGTGACCTCTGTTCTCAGCCCTTCCCGCAGCCTTGGTCGGCTTCCCTGGGATGTAGTTCCATGTAGCAGCTCATGGTGTGGATCAGATTGTTTCTCTCCAGGGGAATATATACATCCTCTCTCAGTCCTCCTACTCCCACTCTTGTTCACGCACCTTGCTCCTCGGTTCTCACTTCTTGTCAAACCCTGCTCTCACCTCTGCCATACTAGGTTTCGTATCATCAACAACTCGAGTGGGAGCCAGTTGCCGGGATCGGGGGGGCTTCATACCCCATCTGAAGTTCAGGTACACACACAGACCTGCCCACGAGCTCACCTCCCCGCGGAACTACCTTGGTACACACCGATCCTCAACTCCAACAAACAAAATTCAACTCGAACCCGTCTCTGACCTGCGATTGGGTGGGTCTGGACTTACATCGCTCTGCGACGGTAACCTTCGGGCGGCAAAGGGGTTCACTCAACAGCCGGGACCAAGTCTCACATCAACAATGCGCGCTCGAAGGAACCGTGTCATGGCCGGCCCGGAGCGGCCCCCATATCCCGGAAAGCAGTTGCTCATCCTAGGTAAGTTAGCACAGGAATGGTTTGCATACACGACTTCTAACATGATGCAGCACTCTGCCGGATATGCGAGCCCATCGCATTCATGTCCATCTTCCCATACATCTATCACATGGTCAAGGACTTCAACCTGACGGATGACGAGAGCCAGATCTCGTTTTATGCTGGCATGGTGACCTCAGCCTTTACCTTTGCCGAGTTCTCGACCAGTGTTTTCTGGGGAAGACTCAGCGACAAAATCGGCCGGAAACCCGTGTTACTAATGGGAATGGGCGGTACGGGCTTGAGCGTTCTCATCTTTGGCTTCGCGCCAAACCTCCCAGTCGCCCTGCTCGCTCGCGCTCTGGGCGGATTCTTGAACGGGTAAGACTCGAGAAAACAGGCTGGCGTCTTCCGGCAGGGGAACCTTTGGGCTAACAGGAGAAGCAATATTGGAGTGTTACAGACAACCGTAGGCGAGATGGTGACGGTCAAAGAACATCAGCGTGAGTTTACCGCGAGCATCGATGGTGGGGGCGAAACAATGAACTAACATGGGCCGCTAGCACGCGCCTACGCGGTTATGCCGTTAGTCTGGTGCATAGGGTATGTCGGAAGTGTGAGGACAGTAAATGTGGAAGGGTCAGGATCGCTAACGGCACCGCCAGCTCGATTGTTGGGCCCATGATTGGGGGCGCACTTGCGAAACCGGTCGAGAACTTGCCGTCGGTTTTTGCACCGGGCAGTCTGTGGGACCGCTTCCCGTACCTACTGCCCAACCTCTTCAGCGCCATCTGCGTCTCGCTCGGAGTGATTACTGGCCTCTTGTTTCTGGAAGAAACGCATGCCGAGAAGAGGCACCACCGCGATCGCGGTCGGGAGCTTGGTGACTACCTGCTATCCCATTTGCGCGGAAGCAGCGAGCTGGCCGAGGACAGATCTCTAGCCAAGGACGCCGAGAACCAACCTCTCCTGTTTGAGACCGAGGAGTCACTGCCTGGGTATCTTACGAACGGTGACTCGGCTCGCCAGTCATCGGCAATCGGTATATCCGGACAAGAAGCAAGGGACCTTGAAGAGGGATGCGGCAGTCAGGGTTCGAAGAAGGCGACAACCATTTTCACTAAGCCGGTCGTTACCATCATTTCCTCGTACGGCATCCTCGCGTTGTAAGTCAACCCAAACGGATCGGCCGGCAATTGTCATGACTGACACGTTCTAGCCACACCATGGTCTTCGATTCGTTGCTTCCCGTGTTTCTCAGCACGAACGCACCAGAGAATCATCTACCAGTCTCGCTCCCCTTCAAGTTCGCCGGCGGCTTCGGCCTGGACACGCGGACGATCGGCGTCATCTTGTCGGTTCAGGGGCTTTACTCGATGGTATCGACGCACTTCCTGTTCCCCTTGATTACCGAAAAGCTGGGTCCGCTCCGACTTTTCAAGCTCATGTCGATGCTGTACCCGCTGCTTTACTTTTTCACGCCATACATCGTCCTCCTTCCCGAGAGCCTACGCATGGCCAGCGTGTACATGATCGTCATCTGGAAGTGCACCTTCTCGACACTGGCTTACCCAAGCAACGCCATCCTTATCACCAACTCGGCCCCGACCACATTGACGCTGGGCACCATCAACGGGGCGGCTGCCTCGACAGCCAGTTTATGCCGCGCGCTGGGGCCCATCGTCTCGGGGCTCCTGTACACGATGGGCATGGAAAGCGGGTACTCGGGCCTATCTTGGTGGGTCACTGGATTGGTGACCATCGGCGGCGCTTTGGTCGGCATGAAGATCACGGAACCCCGGGGAAGGATGGACGAGAAGGACGACATCGAGGCCGTCACTGAATCGCAGGCTACTCGGGACAGCGCAGGAACTAGCGAGAGGCATGCTGAGCAGGAGTGAAGTTTCCCTTCACCAAATGACGTCTTTTCTTTTACTACTCATACCTGGTTCACACGAGTCGCCATGGCCAGATGCCCTCGGGGGCCCTCCTGCGCCGCCCAATTTTAGATGGGCGGCGTTTGCCTGTGCTGGCGCTCGCGGCGTTTTTTTCAGCATGTTTCTTGTTGTTTTTACGGGCAAGTACAACATTCCACGGGTCATCAACACTGGGATAGATCGGGATTCCTTCAGTGAGCGGGTTTCTGGGGACACACAACAAGCGGAGCATGCAGCTTTCTGATTTGGGCGACGGGTGTCTTGGGCCAATGGCGTTTTCCCCTTGTTTCGGCTTTTCGGCTTGGTTGCAGCGGGTTACTTGATCTTTCTTAGAGACACAGGCGAAGAGGACTTGGAGGTACAGGACTGGAGGATGTCGTTGGAATACAATTCATCTGCTGAGACCCGGTCCTAGTTCCTTGAGACAGACACCAGTGAATTGGTCACGGCAGTGGATGGGTTATTCCCGGGTCTCCCCATACCACACCGTACATGCACATATAACCCCTCCCTCTATCCTAAACAGTTAAGGCGTCTTTCTGCCTTGTCTCTCCAAAGTGAAGGCGGGCGCTGCACTTGGCGGTCTCATTTTTGGAGACAGTTTCGGCATCAACAGCTACCTCTACGGAGTATGGGTCGCATAATTAGGCAATCCTGTCTCCTTTCTACCTCTGCTCCTAACTACGATACGGGTAATGGTAGGGACTTCAGCATAGCAGTTTAACGGTAAGTTGATAGAGTACATGGGTGTATGTACATTGCAAGTGGACACAAATACATACTATAATATAATATCCACACCTGCCAGTTACACATCACACATTTGGCGTTATCTGCCCGCTCTTATCAGCACAATTTGGGGGTTGCCCTCGCGGCGCAGCAACATCCACCATCTTCCACAAAAAACGCGCCGGCGATCAAGAACCAAACTCTCGGCAACCGGGCGTTGGCGTCTTGCTGCCCGCCCTCCCATTCTCCCCCTCGAGATTGGGATGAGTACCTCCGAGACACCGGCCACACTCCCTGGCCATCCGACTCCCTAGTTGCTCGACGCCAGCTCAACACGCAGTCCGTTCCCTCCATATGAGCTTCCGGATTGTCTCGGCCGCCAGTCGCAGCAACACAAAAATCCATATATCACAAGCAGGAGAGACAGTGCAAACACGCCCATGATTCGCACAGGCCGCCGATCCTCCCGACGCGATAGAATCTGAGCATGGGCCGGCGCATTGCATCCACGAAGTGGTAGAATAGGGCAAACCGAAAGACAGAAGACGACGACGGCGAAGACGGAGCTGAAGTCGATTCTGCCGAGGCCCTCGCGCTTTTTGGCGCTACGTGCGGGAATAGACGCCGGAACCTCTGGGCCCCAGAGCCTGCGGCGGTACTGCACTGAGCCGGCTGCTGCCGAGACTGAGGAGGTTACTGACGTGTCTGTACTTGGTTCGCATCGGGCCGCACCGCATCGCCGAATCAAGGAGCCGCAACTCGACCCGTGTGTCTCAGAAGCATTGCAGGAAGAGCCATGCCGGCACCCGATCGTGACCATCCGTCCCCGGACTCGCATCCCTCCAAACGCCCCCGCCAATCATCGCCCGATAAGGAGTCACCGGCCTCGCTGCCCTCTGCGGGGGCGACTTCCCCGGCGGGCGACCGCGTTCACGACGGGCTGCTGGGCCATGGTGGTGGTGGTGGCGGCGGCGGCGCTGCTGCTGGAATCAACAGTGGAGGTGGAAGCAAGATCGGGCAGAGTAGCAGCTTTCGCAATGTCAGCGCCTGCAACCGTTGCCGCCTGCGCAAGAACCGCTGCGACCAGAAGCTACCGAGCTGCGCGAGCTGCGAGAAGGCTAACGTGCCCTGTGTAGGGTATGACCCCATCTCCAAGAGAGAGCTGCCGCGGAGCTACACCTTCTACTTGGAAAAGCGAGTCGAGCAGCTCGAGGCCCTCCTGGCCGCCAACGACATCGCCTTCCCGCCCGCCGAGGACCTGGACTATTGCTCCAAGGTGCGCGCCGAGTCGAACAGCATCCGGTCGCCTACCGAAGCTGGGCAGTCTTCCTATTCGGAGTGTACGGATGCCGCAAGTAGCGGCAGACCGGAAAGCAATGGTGACGGGCTCGGAGGCAGGCCGCAGAGGCTTGCCTCGAAACCGGGCTCGTCGGCCGGTCCCGCCGTGACCAGCAATCGCTATCTCGGGTCGACAGCCGGCATATCCTTTGCTCGAGTCGTGTTTGCCGCCGTGCAGTCATCGGTCTCAGACCAGAAGTCAAACTCGGACAAGGGGGGCGTGCGGCCATCCGGACCTGCCCCTGGCGGCAACGGCGCCACAGAACCGGGCCAGACCACCTCGATGCGCGATTCCTTCTTTGGCCTACACGCCAAGCCTACCTTGCATCCGGCGCCGTTCCCAGACAAGGAGCTCGGCTTGAGGCTGATCAGTCTGTACTTTGAGCACGCTAACCCGCAGATTCCCGTCCTGCATAAGGGCGAGTTTATGGAAATGTTCGAACGCACATATGCCGGGGACGGCCGGAGACGGGGCCCGCGGGAGCTGTACGTGCTGAACATGGTTTTCGCGATAGGCGCCGGGGTCATAGTGGGCGACTCCAAAGGACACGTTCCCCCAGCCGGCCTGGAGGACTCCTCGAGTTCGAGGCAGTGCCGCCCCGAGGAGTACCATGCAAGTGCCATGATCCACCTTGAGGCATGCATTGGAAGCGGCGCTGGTCTAGAAGACTTGCAGGCGGTGCTGCTGCTGGCCAACTTTGCACTGCTGAGACCCGTGCCCCCTGGCCTTTGGTACATCATCGGCGAGGCGGTTAGGCGAGCAGTCGATCTGGGGCTGCACTATGAGGACGGCAAGGACCTTGAGGCTGGCTTCGTCGACGCCTCAAACTCACGAAGAGACAGCGTGGCGAAAGAGAAAGGGAGACGAGAGTATGTACGTGATATGAGGCGGCGCCTCTGGTGGTGCACGTACTCGCTTGACCGCCTGGTCAGCCTCTGCGTTGGTCGGCCCTTTGGCATCCCTGACCACGTAATCACGACCGAGTTCCCTTCGCTGCTGGAAGACCGCTACATCACCGCCGGCGGTTTGATCCAGCCGCCCCCGGAGATGCTACGGCCCACCTACAAGCTGGTTGCCCACCACTACTTTCGACTCCGGCTTCTGCAATCCGAGATCCTGCAGGTCTTGCAGTTCCGGCAAGCCCAGAGTGCCCGTGCCAGCGGGCAGAATTCCCAAAATCCCTACATGCACACAGACCTGCCATCGCCGTTTCTGGCAAAGTTTGACTCGTTCCGGTCATGGCGGATCGATATCGACAGGCGTCTATGGGAATGGAAGAACTCGGCGCCAATGAAGGAAGACACAGGCGTGGCCTTCTCGATCGACTTCTTTGGTCTCAACTATTGGCAGACGATTATCGTGTTGTACAGGCAGAGCCTCAGCGTTCCGACAGTCTTTGAGGGCGAGTATGACACGGCCAAGGAAGTGGACAGCCCTGCCGTCTACAATGCAGAGCTTCGCGAGGACGAAGACCGCGTGTACCTTAAGGTTGCCGAGGCGGGCCAGAAGATCATGCGGCTGTATCGTCAGTTGCATCTGCTTGGCGTAGTCAACTACACGTATTTGACGACGCACCATCTGTTTGTGGCAGGCATATCGTATCTCTACGCCATCTGGCATTCTCCTATTGTCAGGAGCCGATTGGTATGAGGACACCCGTTCTTCCCGCTGTCCATCGTCGGTTGTCGTTAACCTAGTTTACAGACTATGGACGAGGTGGATTTCACCATTCTTGCGGCGACGTCCGTCTTCACAGATTTCATGGACAAATGCCCCCCTGCCGAAGCGTGCCGAGACGCATTCAACCGGACAGTTAAGGCGACCCTCAAAATGGTCAATCAAACTGGCGGTTTCGGTCAACAATACCAGCCCACGCCGGCCAGCGCAGCCTCTAGCTCGAGAAACAACCTCGACCACAGACGATTCGACTGGAGTACCAGGAGCGGTGTCACATCGCTGTCGAGCAAGCCTCCGTACAAGAGGCATCGCCAACACCCTTCATCAGCGGGCCAAACTTCAGCCGCCACATCAGACGTGTATTCCACCGCCCCTTGGCTCGCATCTGCCTTCCCCAAAGGCGCGTCATACCGGATCCACGGCAACCCCACGGTCAAGACAGAAGCAGATGGCTTCCCCCTCATGCGCAACACTCCCGTCCCACCACGCAGCGACGCCAGTTCCACCGACGATATAAAAAAGCCCGTCACCCCAGAAGCGACCGCGCCCATCGATCAACCAATGCTGCGGTCCCCGTCGGCACTGCAGCAGCAAAAACAACAACAACTGCACCACCGCCAACAACACCCCACCTCGCTCAGCTCACCCATCGGCGAGATGATGAGCCAACCCCTTGCAACCGGCGCAGCAGCGGGTGGCTTCCTCTCGCCTCGGCATCAACAACAACAACCACAACAACCACCACCATCACGACAGCAGCAGCAATTCAGCCCGGGAACAATCCAGGCGTTTAACGACATGCAAGGCCTGGACTTTCTCCAGAGTTTGGACTCGCCACCCAACCCCAGCGGCAGCGGCAGCGGCAGTACTATGCAGGGAGGAGGAGGAGGAGGGCTGGACAACGAATTCGCGGACTACAGCCGTTTTGCCGACGCAGACGTGCAGATGGATATACCCGGGTTCAACGTCGGGTACGAAGGCGGCGGGTCGAGACACGATTTGCTCGGGGATGGGCAGCACCTGCAACTGGGACTGTTTGATGACTTTTTCTTTGGAGGAGGGGTGCAGGCTGCGACGCAGACGCAGACGCATTCGCCGACGACGACGCAAACGCAACAGGGCCAGCAGGGGCAGGGGCAGTAAGGGGGCGAGGGCACCGGATTAGGGATCTGAGATTGATGTGATCTGGATTGCTGGGTTGGTGTTTTTCCGGAACTTGGAGGCTTGGTTTGAGCTGGGTGTTGAGGGTGTCTCTTGTTTCCCCCGCTGTGTGGTTATGTGGTGTTATGTGGTGTGTGATGTGTAAAACAGCGGTCACTGGATCCGCCGGATGCGGGCGATGCACTCCTGCTTTATGCCTTGCCGGGAACGATCTCTGGGATGTGCTGATGACATGCTTTCTGCGTAGATGATGGGCGGTGTGATGGTGCCGGATTATTGCTGCACCTGGCTCATCATCCCTTGATTGTGGAGATCCCACGGTTCCGAGGAGCGACTCTGTATGGCAGACGGCGAGTTTCAGAGCTTTCTTCACATGTACATGTATATTTGTCTTTATCTGTAAAGATACCCGGTTGGACGGCTCAGTCATACATAGCCATTGTCGTCGTCGAGTTAACAACACAGTCTGCCTAGTGGTTGGCGTTGATGCCTGGAAAGTAACTTCAGGGAGCGATCCCAGACGGCTTTTCCGATGTGAAGTGTGGGCTTGGGAAGGACCCCCTGCGCCTGCTTGCATGGACTCCTTTTATTATTCGTGGTATATGTAGAGGACCCGGGCTCATCAACTTCAATGACCGCCGCCATGTGGCCTAATACTCTCTCTCCCCTTGCTGCTCCATCACTTGTTGCTTTAGACCATCCTGCCTTGGCCCCGAGGGATTCCCATCCTCATCAAACTCGGCCCATCGAAAGAAGTCGCAGCCTTCCTTGCCCGGTACGTTCCCCGCATGGCACATCCAAAAATACCGACCCCAGTTCTCCTTCTTCTTGTTTACGACTCGCAGCACGGCCGGCACGCCGCACGGGCAGCGCGGCGTGTTGCGCGGGTGGAACCCTTCGCGATAGTGGCGGTACGTGATGTTGATTCGCCGATTGCCCGCCACGGGGTGCGGATCGATAGCATGGGCAGGGCTCACGCTGTGTTTCCACTCCTCTTGCATGTCGGCGTGCATCACGAGGAGGGAGTTGTGTGGCAGGTGGATGGCGATCTGGCCTGCTAGGTCCTGATTGCTGTTGGTTGTTGTGGTGGAGGTGTCATCGTCCTGGGGGACGATGCGCCGGACCCGGAATTCGCGGGTTACGCCTAGCGAGAGGGAGCCGATTACCGGACGGGGGCCAAGGTATGTTAGTTGGTCGCTGTGCTGGGGTGCATGGTTAGCTCCGTGAGTAGGGAAGAGGACTGGTGCCTCAGCGGGGGGATTTACCCAACCGACACTCTCCTGCGGCCCGTTGTAGCAGTTTACAAAAGCCGCATTGGGTGTCCATGGCCCGGGAGATTGGTACTTCAGCTTCTTTCCGCCGTAGTGGGTGCGAACGCGTGCTTGTATCTCCCTGTTGACGGCCTCCTGGACCCGAGCCTTGACCCGCTCCAGCTGCGGGGTCAGGGTTCTGACGTCCTGCCTTCTTGTTAGTGCTGGAGTAGGCGCAAAAAGGGGTTGACAAAGCCTCACTGTCATCCTTGCGCCATTGTACACATAGTCGTGCTTTTGCTCCTGCAGCTCCTTGTAGGTGCCGACATAGAAGCCCGAGGTGTGGGGACTCGAGACCACGTTCTCAAACAGCTTGAAGGTTATCTTCTCAAATGACTTGGCCTCCTCGAGCAGCTCTTGCAGGAGCGAGTCTGCCTCATCGGCGGGTAAAAAGTTATGGACGATAGTGCAGGGGGTGTGCTCGCTGATGTCGACGGGATCGTACAGATGGAGTGTTGCGCCCTTTCGGGAGAGCAGCCTGGCCCGTTTCGATGGAGCAGAGGATCCGGAAGCACCTGAGCTAACAGCAAACGTCCGCAGCGAGGATTGGGCAGCCACAGTGGTTCCTGTCCCGGATTTCTTTGGGACATTCGGTGCCCTGAGGGCCTGAGACGTCACGTCGACATTGCCATCATGAGCTAGCAGAATGTCGAGGAGCATATCCTGGTCGACTTCGGGGTGGAGAGACGATAAAATGGCCAGCTTTAGATCTGTCGATTCCTCCTGTGCCGCCGCCGCCCTCTCAGGACTCGATTTCCGTTTCTTTCTGGTCACGAAGGCATCCATTGTATCCGCGCTTCCTTTTGGCGACGCCGTAGACACTGGGCCTTGTGTAGCGATCCACGTTGAATTGACATTTCGGTGGTGACGCCGTACGCTGCTCCAATCCGCCGTTTGACGCGCCTCGCCGTTGGGTGACTGCACAGAAGGGCGTGGACAATGTGGGGCTGGATGGAAGCGTGCAAGGTGCGTGGTCACATGGTGGTTACCGAGGGTACATCATGGTACTGAGTACACTGTCCACGGCGACCTTGACATGGTCGATGTGACATGGACAGGGAGAGAAATGGAAAATCTCAACACGCTCTACGTTGTTCTGTATCCAATCTGTATCGTAAATAAGACGCAACCACATCGGTATTTCTCAATCAAAATCGTTTCAATACCAATGACCTGCTAGTGAAAGGTACTCAGTACTTGTACACTTCGCTAGAGGTCCCCCAGCAATGGCGGGTCCAAGTTCCCAGACCGAACCCGCGCCGACACGAGACCAAGAGACAGAGCCGAGGCCTCGGCCCCGCCATTGCTTGTGTTCCCCGGCGAGACTTCTCTCGGACCAGACAGATTCCCAAAACTAAACGTTATGTACCTTAACACAATCCACACTCGCTGATATCGCTCAAGCCATCTCAAGTCGCGCGCGCATTGCGCACCCTAGTCCCACGGCGACCCGGCCATGGCGTCCATGCTAGAGTTTCGCACGCCGGGCTTCAACCCGTATGCCGTCAAGTACTCGCCCTACTACGACTCGCGACTCGCCGTTGCCGCCTCAGCCAACTATGGCATCGTCGGCAACGGCCGCCTCTTTGTGCTCGGCCTGGGCCCGGCCGGCATTCAGCCCGAAAAGACATTCGACACCAACGATGCCCTCTACGACCTCGCCTGGTCCGAAATCAACGAGAACCAGCTGGTTGTCGCATGCGGCGATGGTTCTCTCAAGCTGTTTGACCTGGCTGCCGGCGACTTCCCCGTCATGAATTTTGCCGAGCACAAACGCGAGGCCTTTTCCGTCTGCTGGAATCCAATTGCTAAAGACAGCTTCATCTCAAGCTCGTGGGACGGCACCGTCAAAATCGTAAGCTCCCCTTCGGCGCATCAACAAAACTTCGCACCGATACTGACGAGTCATCTGCTTCCTCCCACACAAGTGGTCCCCCTCGCGCCCAACATCCCTCAAGACCCTCCCGGTCGGCAACTGTACCTACTCGGCCTGCTTCTCCCCAACCAACCCGGCCATCATCTCGTGCGTCTCCTCCGACTCGCACATCCGCATCTTCGACCTGCGCACGCCCGTCAGCGCAAAGTACCACCTCACCACCGTCATCCCCGCCCACGCGCCACCACCGATGCAGAGCCCGACCCTCCCCCTTCTCTCGACAGGCCAGACCTTTGCCGGCGCCGCGCCCTCCGAGATCCTCACGCACGACTGGAACAAGTACCGCGACACGGTGCTCGCGACCGGCGGCGTCGACCGCGTGGTGCGCACCTTTGACGTGCGCAACCCGGCCGGTGGCCCCATCGGCGTGCTGCTCGGTCACGAGTACGCCGTGCGCCGGCTCGCGTGGAGCCCGCACGCCAGCGACGTGCTCGCGAGCGCGAGCTACGACATGACGGTGCGCGTTTGGTCCGACGGGTCGGCGGTACCACAGCCACCACCACCGCCGCAACAACAACAACAGCAACACCCACAAGCCAGTACGATAATACCCGTCGGGACACAGCTTGGCGTCATGAACCGGCATTCCGAGTTCGCGACGGGCGTCGACTGGTGCCTATTTGGCACCGGCGGCTGGCTGGCGTCGGCCGGGTGGGATCAGAGGGTGCTTGTCTGGGACGCGCATACCCTGCTGAGGGGGTGATACCTGTGTTTTACTGTACCTGTACATCGAAGGCTGTGGGCGGATTGACCGTTGGGGACTGGCCGGAAGTGAAGGAACAATGTCACACTGTAATAGTATCCGTGTGTCTGTGTGGAGAAGGATACGATACGATGATACCCCGCTTTGGAGAAGGTATGAGGAAGGAGAGTTCAGAGGAGGGGGGATTCGGCGCAGCGCGATTCGGGCTTTGGAAACGTCAGGTTAGGCGGGATAAGGGAGGGCTGGGGTATGAAAAGGGGAATGGCGTTGACCAGAGCCCTGAGCATGAGATTGGGTTTGACCTCGAGGAGAAAACTTGGCGTTCTGGCAAGACTGGGCAATACTTGTGCAATCTCCATGCCTGGGGAACAGTGTAGAATGTAGAGTAAGGTAGCGATGCACATAAACCTACCCTACCTTGGAACCTATACCAAGTCCAAGGCTTCGATCACATCAACGAAAAACACTAGCTCGAATCCCAAGGCTGTCCGTTCATTACTTGTCTAATCGAACACAATACATTAATGAACTCCAACCAAAACGATACGTCTATATGTACAAGACAAAGCCAGAGTGAGATGAGAGAGTTGGGTAGCTTGCCCCCTGCCAAAATGGTCCGGCCCCAATGCAGCAGAAAATCAACCTTATCCCCAGACGCGACATCAAAACAGAAACCGGCAAACGACCCAAATGCCCCATCTCTAACGTTAGTCCCAAAACCGGCAAACTCCCTACACAATGATATACAACCCTCCATTCCTTTATGCCTTGGTCATCTTGGATCCTGGTTGTTCGTTTCCGCCGGTGCCACCCGCCCCCGCCCCGCTCTTGCATAAATAGGCATCCTAGCGGTAGCTTTTGTTTCCATCCACACGGCTGCAACTCCATCTCTTGCTCCTGTGTGGCGAGTTGCTGGGTATAAACAGAAGGCCAAGGACATGTTATCGTACAAGTACAGCACCAGAAGTCGCGGAAGCGCTCGAGCAACGAGAACCAAAACAAGTCCTCATCACTCCCTCAAGGAGCATTTAGAAGGCGGGAGGGGGGGCCCGGTGCCTGCGGGGACGGTCGTTTCCCATCCGCTCCATGGCGGAAAATGGGTCGCCACTACGGCCGCTGCGTCCGTCGCGGATCCCGCGGCCACCAAATCCACCATCGCGGCCACCGAAACCACTGCCGCGACCATCGTGGCGGGAGATACCGGTGTCAGATATCCGCAGCCCTCGAATTCCGCGCCCAACGTTCTGAGCGAGCCTGGGTGAGACCGCCGGCGGCTCGTCCATGCCCCAGCCGTACTTGGCCAGATTGTTGGCCTCGTGCACGACGTCCTGCCGGTCGACGTGTCTGATGGCGTTTCCGAGAAGTGAGGTATAAGTGTCTCTGAGAATATCGAAGGGCGCCTTCTCCGCAGCCTCGCGAAGCTGCCTAAACGGCTCTGGAAGCGTGTCGGCCTTGGTCACGTCGACAGAGGCGCATTCAAAATCGGTGCATCGCTGGATAGGCAAGCCCGGAAGCAGGTCCCTCGCGCCCGGAACCTCAACATCGGAAGCCAACAGGTAAGCCACGCCCTGCTTGCCGGCTCGCCCAGTTCGCCCGATGCGGTGGATGTACAAGTCCCGATCCTGGGGAAGATGTACCTGGATGACGTGGGTCACGTTGGGGAAATCCATGCCTCTAGCTGAAACGTCGGAGGAGAAAAGAATGGCCGACTGCGCATCCCTGAAGTCGTCTGCGCTCCGGGTCCGTGACTTCTGGGTCAACTTGGAATGAATGTCGTACACCCTGGGGATCGAGCGGTCGTCATGTTTAAGGCGACGGAACAGGTACGAATATGACATGACCGCGGATGTGGTGGGAAGAAAAACGATGGCCTTGAAGGGAAGCTTTTCCGGGTCTGACTGGGCTGCGGCCACGTCACGGCGAATCAATTCCAACAGGGTGGGCGCAAGATTCTCGAAGCCGCGGCACGGGACGATGAACTGCGGTACCCTTTCGTGGGTCGGAACTTCGTCTGCCCTGACCGTCTGGACAAACTCGAAGTTGGTCGGGTTGATGAACTGGCGGGCAATGCCAACCACGTTCTTGGGCAGGGTAGCCGAGTACAGAAGGGTTTGCCGGGGCACCTTCTCGCGATCAGGCAGGTAGCGAACGATGTTCTCGAGTTCGGTCTTGAAGCCCACGTCCAACATCCGATCTGCCTCATCCAGCACCAAAGCAGCAAGACGAGGGGCGTCGATTCCGCTGGATTCATCCGTGAGGAGGTCGTGCAGGCGGCCCGGGGTGGCGACCAGAAGGTGGCAGCCTTCGATGCGCGTCTTGCGCAGCATCAAGTTCTTATGCGTCCCGCCGACGGCAGTTTGCACAATGACGCCGGTCCCTTGGCAAAGCTTCTTCGCTTCGACGCCAATCTGCTCGGCCAGCTCGCGGGTAGGTGAGAGGATGATGGCGCGGATGTCGTCAGAGCGGGCCCGGCCGCCACCACGAGGCTTTTCGAGCTCGGGCTGACCAGCAATGATCCTCTGAACGATGGGGACAAGAAAAGCCAGGGTCTTGCCTGTGCCAGTCTTGGCTTGGGCGACACTTGGGCGGCGAGTGTTAGTCTGGGTGCGCGATGATCCAAAAGCGGCAAGGGTACAACCTACACGTCTTTCCCGGCGAGAGCAGCGTTGATGGTCATGGATTGGACGTCGGTCATGTTCTCGTACCCCATGCCCTTGGTGATGGAATGGACGAGCTGGTTATTCACGCCGAGCTGGGGCAGGTCTGCGAAGCGGGTAATGAAGCCGGAGGAGGCATCGGCCGACGGCGCGGGAGCGGCAGACTCGCTCGAGTAGAAGCGAAGAAGAGAGGCGGCAGATCGGCGGACTGCTGCAGGAGCGGTTCGGGCAGGGCGCGAGAGGCCAAGGGCAGCTGAAGAAGCCCTGTATGCGGCCTGTGCCGGGCGTGCGGCGAGAGCAGCGCGTGTCGCAGCCGCCTGCCGTAAGAGGGTGGTTCTCATCATGTTCGCGCACTCGAGAAAGGATCCTCAAATTAATTGACGCTTCTTTTGTAACCCTAAAGGGAGTGCCGGAATCCAGAACAGAGGCCGTCGTCGTGGGTGGGCGACGAAGTAGTTGTCAAGGGCCTTGTTGGTCGTGATCCGGGATGGGAATGCAGCGCAGAGCCAGAAGAAAATTCACGGCCGAGCTAGGGGCCAAAGTTCAGGACGCTAATCTTATCGCACCCATGCAAATATAAATGGGTTCTGCAGACAGCTTAACATTTAAGTGGGTCCCGGTATCCAGATCTAACGTGATCCATCCACACTTCCACTGCATCATCTTTCTCAGTTTCATGGGCTCAATAGGGACGAACGTAGGATCCAGCCTTCGAGGTATCAGGGCCGAGTGCGGTTTCTTTATGCTATATTTTGAGTTGGCTCAGTCACTTGTCCAAAACCTTCCAATCCCCCTCGCCCTGCCCGCTGTCGAGGCCATACTGTGTGCACAGGGAGGTTAGGCTACCCCAGCTATCACTACACCACAGGCCGAAAACGTTTTTTTAGACCCTCTGAGTGGAATATATTATTCCCAACGCCCATCGGGCAATCCACACAAGGAACACGCGGAGCATGGAGAGCGTCGCCTGCATAGTGATGTCGAGCATCAGAACTGGGATAAACAAAAGAACCCTGCCCGGCCAGCTCCTAGCGAACCACCGAATCATCTCGAGGAAACCGCGAAGCAGCCGAAGGACCTTCCGCAACCACGGCGCGATTGATGGGTCTTCTCTCTCCGTGTAGGAAATCAGCGCGAGAGCCAGTCTGCCGAAGGCGGCGAAAATGGGCCGGAGCGACACCCAAAGGTCGTACAGACCGATGAGGAACAGCAAGACGCCTGCGTGGGCCGCGTTCCGGTGGTGGTTTCGGCTGCCCGTGTCACCAGTTGCTGTGCGCACATGATTGGGGGCTGCCCAGTCATCGAGGTGTTGATCGCCGTGGAGGTGCGTTGGCCGTTTGGATTCTCTGTCTTGGTTGGCGTTTCCATAGCTGGCTTGGACCGGGCGTGTGTGGGCTTAGGTCTGTGTGAGCATCCAGCCTCTTTCGAAGCTCGGTAGGGCACAAACCAGGACTCCAGATGTCCACCATCACGGACATGGCGAAATGGCGCACAACGGAGAAAGCCAGTGAGATCAGTGATGTCGCGAGATAGATGCGCTCGCCGGCGGACATGACTGTTGCGGACTCGGCTAACAGCGCTGCCTGCCTCTCGTTCGACCGCCCTATTCCCATTGCCCTCACTTGCTCGTCGATCTCGAGGCAATCGCCCGGTTGAATTTGAATCGTCCTGCGGTGGGGTGATGACTGGCGTGGATTCGATGGGGCCGTGAAGTATGGAGGATGAGGGCGGGGGGAGTACGGCGGAAGGAACTCATCAGCCATGGCTGCCAGCTCGACCCGATTTACACCTTCCTCGGCAGGCGACTTAGCATTGCTCCAGGAAAGATCCACGGAATGGTGTTTTCCACACCTACTCTCCAGAACACCTTAGGACATATCACTTGGGGTAAGGTTAGGTACCTGACCTAGGAAGGACTTGAAGGAGTGTCATTGACGTTCCTGGTGGCATCCGTGCCCTTTTCCTATGGACCGGGCATGCTTGCGTCATGGGGCACGCAATGCGTAATGCACTCTTTGGCTGGTGTCTTGCGCCAGTTAAACAGTAAATTGAATGACTTGGCGTCGCCATTGTTCGTTGAAAGAGGGGAACCTATGTTGAGGGCGCATGGATGATAGGTGTTGGGCAGCCCTGCTTGCCACCGTCCAGAGTCCATCATCGGAACGGTCTGAGGAAGTCAACCATCGATGTCGACCTCTCGAGGCAGGACAGCTGGAGCCCAGCTTTTCACAAACCTTCCAGGCATATCATAGAGAACACTCTAGACTGGCCAAACTACGCCAAGGTACCTGATTTATAAGAAGACTAAACGCCAATAGGCTCTTCGTCCAACCCAAGTTACCATGCAACTGAAGGGTGGTCAACTACGAAAACCCCACTGGTTTTGCTCCGAGTTGGACTTGAACTTTCGCCACCGCGCGACGGTCAGTAAGGTCACCCGCTAAGCGCCCGAGTATACCGCTGCGTCAGACTGAAGGGCGGGTGCGGTGAAAGCCCAGATAGCGGAACACCTATATCTAGCGCTAGGTAGAGAAGGTGGGTTAGCATGGAACGGCGGGAAAGACAGCCAGTTGGTCCTTAGTCAGGTGTTGAGGTGAGATGAAGCTCGGGGGGAAACTTTGCGGTTCCAAGCAGAGTTGGACAGCCTGAGAAAGCAACTCAAAGCCGTAACCTGATATCCAAGGAAAAAAGCAGACAAATAATGGTGCATTACTGGTATCACATTCTCTATACACAGCTACAGGAGCAAACATCCACATCCCCTCTCATACACGATCCGAAATATCCAGCCCGCGCCATATGTATGTCCTATGTATCCTGCCGACCCGACCCTGCTTGACTCTGCAATGTCCCCATTCTTCTACCGGCCCCTCAACTGTTCCCCGCGCTCTTCTCAGCAGCAAGCTTGGCCTCCATCTTCCTCCTTGCCTCCAAAATCATCTGGTCCCGCCGCTTCTGCAGCAGCGACTCCCTTTCCTCGCGACTCGAGCTCCACGCTTTCCCGGCCCCCTTGCCAGGCCCCTCCGCCCCGCTGTTGTTGGCCCCCGAATTTTCGGCAGGTGTACGGAGCTTATCCTGCAGGTTATACCTCGTGATCAGATCCGGATGCGCCGGTCCCGCGGCGGGCTTGGACTGCGGCGTCGCAGCGCTGTTCTCGCTGGTGCTGCCGGTCGGCGGAGGAGGCGGTTGGAAGGTAATAGGGGGCTGTACAAGCTACGCGTCAGCCTAACCAGGCACACAAGCCACAAACGTAGGCAGCATATGGAATGAGAAAGCGGAGAAAGAAACATACCGTCTCCAACCGCCCCGCCAGAATCCTCTCCGTCGTCGCCGCCACATTCCCGCCTGTCCGCTGGAGATCCCACAGCGCCGTCCGCCGGTCCACCTGCGGGAACATCTGCTGTATCCTCTCGGCCGCCGCTTCGCGCTGGCGCATCAGCGCCGCCGTGTCCCCTGCTCTCTCTGACCTCGAGGATGACGAGGCTGTGCCGGCCGATGGCGAGAAGAAGAGATAGCGTATGATGAGACCCGAGAGGACGAGTATCACCGCCAGCGAGGGGAGGTTGATTTGTTGTTGGTCGTCGGCCATGCTGGGCTGACGAGGAGGGCGGTTCGGCTGAGAGTGTTGTTTTGGGTAATAGTAGACACGCCGCTGGGTCCGACCTCTGCGGGCGTGCCGCGTAACGTAACAGGGATCCGATGATGGCAGAGGCGGGGAGTGGAAATGGCAAGTTTCAAGCAGAGATTCAGCACCAACAGGGTTTGCGCGACAGCGATTGTCGAGACGTGGAGGTTGCCGTGAATGGGTTGGAACGGTTCCGAGGATCCGTATCCGTAAGCAAGTAGGAGCTGACGACACTGTACGGTGCGATTGCCGGTGTGTGCCTGGTGGAGCAAGTATTTTCCCAACGCCGAGGTCAAAGCAGGCAACGCAAAAAGTGTGTAAGGTGCAAGATGGCTTCGACGTTGGCAGAGCAGGAAACAGAACAATCGATAATACTGAACTGGAATCGAAGTGTGGCACGGCTCCCTGACGATGTTGGTTGTTCGGACGAGTGTAGGGCTTCCTGGAGGCCTATCGACGCCAAGCCCACCTTGACGGTAAAGCGGGCTGCGACATAGTCTATGTGCCACGTTGCATCGAAACAAGCGCCACACCTAAGGTTCCAAAGCCACAGCTGCTCCTGAGAGCCGACCAGATCATCCCAACGAAGGTGCTCAGTACATACTAAGGGCAAATCCCTCCGCTAGCCCCCTTCCATATCAGGGATGGGACTCACTATCGTTCCCCAAGTAACCTAAGTTACAACACACAAATAAAATCCATATCTTCAGCAGCCTGTGGTTTTTTCCAGGAGTGCAATCTAGAGGTGTTGCATCTTGTCTTGCAACCACCCAACCAGACCACCAATATCCTCAGGCCCCTAGGCTCTGGAGCTGAACCGTGGGAGTCGTATCAAGATCCGCATAATGCAGCATCAGTTCCCGCTACCAAGGCCAGAGTCAGCAAAAACAAAGTCGTCATTGGGCAGTGCTCAAGGCTTTAACATACCCGCTCCTTGCGCCAGTTGACAGTGTCCCAGACCACATAGTAGCCGCGCTCGTGCGTTGGCCCCAAAGACTGAGGAACCATGACGTCGTCCTTGGTCAGCCACATCTGCATCTTCTTGTGCCACCTCCAATTGCGGTTGTTAAGCTCAATTGCTGCCATCTGCTGCTTGATGTCCCGCGGGCAACTGTAGAAGATCCACATCAGAGTTTCCTCGTTGAAACTTGAGATCTTGGCCTCGATTGGCTGCACGTTTTTGACTTGATAGCAATCGGGGAGTCGGAATTTTGGGACTGGTGACCGCGGGGGGACGTCGTCGAAGAGCGAATAGACCTTGGTTGACAACAAGCTTGGAAAAAGAGTCAGCAAACAGAAAGAAGGAGATGTCTAGTCGCAAGGTAGCCGCATACTCTGTCGAACGCATATCCACTCCCAGCGTTGCTGGGTCGATCCCACACGTCAACGCATTGTAGTCAGGGAAGTTGTTCATCAAAGTCCGGAGCCCCTTCAAACCCCATTTATCGATGGGCGCCATGCCTGCAAGGGGGTCTTGCACCTCTCTGGTCGTTGCCTTCTCTTCCTCTTTGCCCTTGCTGGATGGGGCGTCGTTGCCGATTGCGCCGAGAGGATTCCTTCCGCCCGCCGCGTCTGCCGAATCCTCGCGGTAACCAGCCTGTTTCTGGCGCGCCTCGTCTTCGCCAACCGGACTTCTAGCGTCCTGAGGCCGCGCTATCGCTGTCGGCGAGCGAGCGTCTATGGTGCGTGACGTCGCTGATAGTGCACTCAGCAAGCCATTACCTGCCCGGTTCGCGTGCATGGCGGACCCAGGGGCCGAACCATGAGCGCCAAAGCCCAAGCTCGACATCAAATTGGCTCCCCTGTCCTGCCCGCCAAGGTCACCGTTTGCGCTGCGGTTTAGCGGGGGAAAATTCTCGTCGGACACACCCGCCTGCCCCTGGGACGCCTGGGATGCGCTCCCTTGGTTGCCGAACCTAAAAGTCCCCTGGGCCGACGACAGGCGCGAAGAAAAGAGGTCGTCTTGCTGATTCGTTTGTGATGATAGGGGAGTCCCTGGCCCTCGGTGCAAACCCCCGCCAATGGTACGGGGCCCTTGCGCTGACCACATTGAGGACGAATTGGCTGAATTGAGCTGGGACGTATTCGAGAGAGACGGAAATTCGCTGCAAAGGTGAGCGGTCAGCATTTTCTGCTCCATGGACGGCCAGCAAGAACCGCGTCCAGGTGTGATGGAACGATCGGATGAGGGTGGCGCATATCTCTGGTACCCTTTCAAGATAGACGCGTAGGGAAGCCCGTCTACCAATCTCGGGGGCTCTCCAGCAACGCCCGTCTCCTTCAGTTTGATGCACAGCTTTGGCTTGCTTTGCTGAGATGGTGCCATTCTGTGGCTCGCGCTTCCAACGAAAGAGCCAGCGAGACCAGAGAAAAAGGCAATGGAGATGTCCAAGTATGGCGGAGCCGAAAGTTGAAGTCCTGCGCATGCAATGACGTATAAAGAAAGGCTCGGTGTCCCAGCAAATCTGAAAAGAAAGAATAAGGGAGGAGTCGCTAGACTAGGTGGAAAGTTTTTTTGTGACAGTAAGTGTGCGCAAAGCTTCAGAGAACGGGCCAGTTAAAAGGATGACGAAAAGTTGACTGCACCCAGCACCAAACAGAAGCTCACAAGCGAAACTCTGACTTACGATAAATCCAGCGGCGTTGCCGGCTGCGACCCGGTCAAGCTCTGCGCAAAGCTGACATTCCCTCCTCCTATTTGCCTTGCCGCACCGGGCGGAACACTTGTGCTTCCACCCATGGGCATGCCGCCGAACCCCCATCCTGCCGCGTTGCCTACCGGACCTACCAGCCCAGGTCAGCTATTGTGTCCCAAACATTGCCCTTTGATTCGAAGCGAGGCGGCGGCACTGGGCATGCTTCCTCACCTATCTTTCCGTTCGGTAACCTATTCGACACGGCGCGGCCAGATTGTTGTTGCGGTTGTTGTTGGCCTCCGAACCCCCCCTGCATGCTGCGGAGCGACTGTGGTACTGGCCCTGAGAAGCCAAAGGCGCGTCAGCACATCTCGTTCATGGAATCGGTGGTGGCCGTGACGGGGTAGTGCATGGGAGTTGGCGATCGGGATGCGTTTCGAGGACATTCGGCAGCGTCTCGGCCGAAGAAGCAAGTCGGCCCAGTAGCGCTCAACCTAAGGGGACGTGGGAAGCGCCCTCCTCCAGACTTTCCGACCGCGTATTGACCAGGGGAGGCGTGCCCGGGGTCGGCAGTCTTTCTCTGGAACCACGCCAGCCAGCACCTCCACGACGCTGGCTCTGGCTTCCCACATCTCAGACCGGTTGAATCAGGAACCAGTCCACTGTCGACCTGGGGCGCGATCTATGCCATGCATCGGGAAGAGGCGAGAACAGGCGACGTCGAGATCGGGACGAGCAAGCAGCGGGGCAAGGGAGGTGCGAGAGAGGATCGAGATGGTAGAAGGACGTCGAGCTGGGACCATACCTGGCCGATTCATCATTGGAATTTGGATTGGGGACTGTTCGCTCGATCGATTGTCAGCTCGTTTGGGCACTATATCCGAACCGTGGTGTCCCTCAGTTCGAAGCAATGGCTCCTGTTAGCTTTCGAGTGGCGGATGAGGCTATAGCGGGACCTGTGCAAGGGAATGGAGTTGTGGTGAGCCGCAAACGCTGAAACCAAGGCTGGCACTTACCGCTTACCGTTAGCGCATAGGCACGTAGCCGCAACCCCACAGACAAAGTGCTGCGTTGCACGAGGCCCGTGCACTAGGGTAAGGTACCTAGAATTGATGAATCTTATTCGTACAGTACATTCACTGCATCCCAGGTTCTATCCATACTGCAGCCGTTATTGATCATGATATCTTTTACTCTTTGAATGCTGCGCTCAGCCGAGCCTCAATGCATGGTATAGCATCTTCAAGACTCTTATGAAAGTCGAAGCTATCCAAATGCCGCCCGATGATGACCAACTTACCTGCCCGCGAACCATTTACATCTGGCTGCTGGGCAGGGCTGTCGAAAATGTCAAAGATCTCCCTGACCCCTTGAATGATCTTCTCGCGTCCATCACGAATGAAAAAGCGGCCCTTTAGCCGGTGGATATCGTAGGCCGGCCCATCTGTTGGTTTGTGGCCCGGGAGGGTGTTTTCCCACAGCACCGACCGCAACCAGGCATCTACCGCCGACTGTTGCTTCTCAGTCAGCTCGGGGAGAGGAATAGATATCGTCGATACAGTCTAACAAGCGTCAGCTGCTGCGAAGGGCCGTGCCTCACTGCGTTGTGACCCACTTTGTCGAGATGGCTGTGGCCGAGTCCTGGGCGGTCTAACTCCTCTGCCCTGTCGTACGCATGGAGGTCCAACAGAAACCCCTCCAGCTGCGGCACCACACTCCGCGACGTGACAAAGATCTTGGCCAGCCCATTGATGGACTCAATCCTCGTTCTCACAGCTTGCAGCTCCTGCTCGCTGACCAAATCGGACTTGTTGATGACGATGACATCGGCATGGGAGATTTGCACATGAGCGGTTGTCATGACGGATCCGTAGTCGTCGTCGCTCTCTTCGTGGCCTTGAACTTTTCCGGCGGGATCATCGAGACTTCGCAGTATGTTCTTGGCGTCGACGAGGGTCACGATGCCGTCCAGATAAATGGTACTGCCGAGCCCATCGTCCATCCAGAACATGGGCGCAATATTCCCCGGGTCTGCGAGTCCTGTTGTCTCGAGGAGAATGTAGTCGAACTTGCCCTTCTTCACCATCAGTGACTCGATGGCAGCCACGCCGGTATCTCTGGAATGTCGAGTTAACACAAACACAATAAGCCCCTGGTGTGCGTATCTGTGGGATGGGGACTCACTTGACGGAGCAACAGATGCATCCATTGCCCACTTCCATCCACTCCTCGACTGACTCACCGTCTTTGTTGATGGTCAAGGACTTCTCGATATCCAGAGCTGGCTGCTGCGTCAACGGACCATGCGCCCCAGACTAGCCAGCTTGTCCCACTTACAGTCACCAAACTCTAGAGGGACCATCCAGTTAGATAAAGACGACAGAAATCAAACAACAAGAAACCAGGCACACCATTCATAATGACAGCAATTTTCTTGCCGTGCTCGGCAGTGAGGATATAGTTCAGGAGCGTAGTCTTTCCGGCCCCAAGATATCCTGCACACGTCAAGTCAGAACATACTCACCACCATCAACAACAGCACAAACTCACAGACCTGTTACTATTGTTATGGGGACTTTGACCGGTTTCTCTTCTGACTCCTGTTCAGTCCCCGTGCCGACTAGATCAGGCGGTGCTTCGTCGTCCCAGTCCATATTTGCTCAAGAGATGTAGTTTCGACTTGGGAAACCTAGACAAGAAGAATGAAGTCCAGTTTTTCACTCCCCATGAATTTGACTCTCAGAATTGCTGAACGTCGATGTCTGGTTCTTGATTTAATTGGAAGTTACATGCATCTAAGGAGGTCGACTCTGAGGGGGCAAGGACGAGCTCTTAAGTGCATGGCGGATTTGGTAGCTGAGATTACGTAAGTACATGCAAGGGTCCGGGCTCCGTCAACTGAACAAGGTTCCTTCAACTGCAACCTTCGGACCTCAAGCTAGCGCTGCCCGCTTTTGCGTGTGGCATCGCGGCACGGGGCAGAAGACAATTCCGGCTTTCTCATCACCTCAACAGCGGCCAGCAGTTACTTGCTAAGAAGTCGGACGCCCCAGACACTTTGCGCGAACCAGACGCCGCAGCTTGGGTAGGGGTCGACCAACCCGGAAACCCATCATCCGGCGCATCTTGTCGAAACAGAAGTCAGGCACATTGTTTTAACACATCCCGCCGCGTTGGCCGCCGCCGCATCTCAAGACGCTATGTCGCTGCCGCCTACCTCACCTCGGCTGCCAAGCCCACCCCCTCCGGCCGAGATCCAGATTGGACCCAAGTCGCCGCTGATGGGCCCTGATGCAGCCCGACAAGCTGCCCAAATTGAGCAGAGCGCCATTGACACAAATGCCAAACGTCGCATTCACCCGGGCACAAAGTCTGCCGACATGGCTGCCGGCCCTCCTCTTGTTCCGTTGCACGAGGTCAGCAGTTCGCTTCTTCAGCAATTCATTGTCCAGTCTGAGCTGACCTGAGAGCGCACATGTAGCTCGACTCGGCTTTCCAGCTCCAGGAGCATCTGGCAGCCTTGCACTACTACCACACGGCGAGCCACACGACCCCCATCAATCGCGACACAGCAAAGCTGCTGGCCACCCCGCCCCCCGGCATCGACAGGACGCTGTGGCTGTACGAGCTCTGCCGCTTCTTGATCGCGCAGTGTAACAGCCTGATCGTTGGCTTTCTCTTTGACACGCCCCCATGCAGCGCCGCCACCTGTCCCGAGATGCGCGCCGGCGAGTGGCAATTCCTGTGCGCCGTGCATGACACGCCCAAGAGCTGCTGCGCCATCGACTACTGCTGCCACACCCTCGACTGGGCCGCCAACGTTGTGACCAACCCCAAAATTTTCCCCAGCCGCTTTGTCGTCGATGCCCACGATAAGAACACGGCTCAAAAGAATCTTGTCAACGTGTTCCGTCGCCTGCACCGTATCTTCGCCCACGCCTGGTTTCAACACCGCGGCGTGTTTTGGTCTCTCGAGAGCCAAAGTGGCGTTTATGTCTTCTTCAAGACGGTCTGCGACGTGTACGACCTTCTGCCAGCTGAGAATTACAAGCTGCCGCCCGAAGCAGAAGGCCTCGACAACACCTCCGGCGCGGGTGATTTAGGTACCAGAGGGACCGACAGGAGACAGCAACCGCAGCAGCAGCACCCGGGTCCCATCTTAATCGCGAAGCCGCCCGGCCAACGTGAAGCTGAAGACGGCGACTACTCGGCCATGAGTAGGACCAACACGAGGAGGCACATTAAGAGCAGCCCCTCGACAGGGAGCGCAATTATGCCTGTGCCCGAGGCAGACGAGGACGAAAGTGGTGACCTGTCCAGCAAGCTGCGCGATATGCGCATTTCGGTTCCGTTGACAGCGGCCAGGGAGGAGGCACCGGAGCTGACCAGCATTCCGGTGGTGGTGGACCACAGGCCAATAGCGGCCGGCGAACAGCCTCTACGGCCATCCAGCGTGATCCCGCCGCCGGGAACCACAGCGGATGAGAGCCAGTCAAAACCCGCCTTAGAACCTGAGGCAGCGGACTTCGAACCCGAGGCACCAGCACCCGAGCATCCCTCTGGCCCCGAGCCGGAACCCCAACCTGAGCCTGAAGTTCCAGCAACGGTAGACGCGGCGCAGTCTTCTGCGCCAGATGAGACTACCAAGCCGCAGCCCGAAGAGGAATCAACTCCTGCCGCTGAGGAAGCCGCGCCAGAGACAAAAGAATCGGAGAATACCGGGCCCGAAACGAAGGAAGTTCCACCCCCTACGTCATCTGTTGATTCATCAAGCGGGGAGAAAGACTCCGCCACGGCCGCCGCAACGGACGGACATACCGAGACAGAGACGGGCGCCAAGACGGCGGACACGGCAGAGAAGGTGGAGGATCCGACGCAAAACCCTATTGCGGAGGCGGCAGGGCCGAAGTCATCGGGTTCCGAATCGGAGACTGCTACGGGGCCGGAAAGCGGGCCTGAAGAAGCAGAGCCGAACGCTGGGGTGCAAGGCACAGAGGAGGAGGAAGTGGTGTCGTCGGCCGAGACAAAGAGCGGGACGGATCAAGAGAAGGAGACGTCAGAGGAGAAGCAGGAAGGCGAAGCTCAATAGAGAGGGGAGGGAGGAGGAGTCTAGGGTCTTTGCTGACGAGGGCGCGGGTTAAGATCATAGTCTGCTTTGAGGGCTTCTGTACTGTTGTTTGTGTTATAAATACCCAGCCATGTTGTGTACCGGCATTTCGATTCTTCTATATTGTGTGAGGAACATTGGCTTCTGTACGTCTGTATTGAGCAATTCTTTTTTGTCAGTGCTCTGTTCACCCTCTCGCAGCATTCTGCCGACTGCAAGCTGTCATGGAAAGAGGTTGGCTGCAGCGTGTTGTGTTGTCTCTTGCGGGAATTAGGGGTTGGTAACAGTTGCCGCTGATAGGGTCGTTGAATATAGGTTTATATATAACTATGTACATAACACACTGCAGGATCAAAAATACACTATCGAATGATCTGCCGACCACAGCCGTCTCTGTCCCGTATATCTCTTGTTCGAACTCTCTCTGTCCATGCCATCCTCCCAAATCATCCAACATGAGATGAGTGTTTGGTACAAGTCTGGTCTGGTACCTTCCCAATCCGCATTGAATCATGCTTCATACCCAAGACAACCTTGTCTTTTCCATTAGATACACATTGCGTTTTCTGTATATGCCTGCTTCTTCCTTTATCCTAAGTTCGTCGTATCTCGCCAGAGTATCACAGTACGAATAAGGCGATGTGTGTTTTGTGGTAGCAACGAGGTAAAAACGGTTGACGGTGAAAATAGAAGAAAAAGCAAAGAATAGAACAAGACGCACGAAAACGTGGTTGTAAAACGGGTGGATACTAGGTGTAATTGACGAGCAGTGCTCTGACATATCTCGAGAGAATATAACGAAGAGATTAGTAATACAAAGTTAGAAGTAACAAAACAGGGGGAGAAAAGAAGACGAAACTATAAGGATGGGGAAAGGTAAATACACGAAGAAAAAGTGAAAGAAGCCCAAAAAACAAGAAGTGAAGAATGAAATGCGCGCCAGTGAGAGAGAGCTGGTGGTGAGTTGAGCGTTTGGCACAAACGGCGAGATGGTTGTCGGGGCGGGAAATGATGAAGTCGGAACGGAACGGCGGCATGCAAACCAAGCCCCTGGAGCAACCGCATCACGAATACGAGCAGGAAGGGCCAGACCCGGGGGCCAACGTTAACTAACGACCGGGTTACCCGTCCTTCCCCATTTCTCAGGACGTGGTGTGGCAGTAGTGTCGTCCGAAGTGGGCAGGGTGGGATGACGGCACATGGCAAGCCGCAACTTCTCTGCCCCAGAGAGTTTGTTAGCGCTGGGTTGAGGACCGGTTCGTCCGATGTTGTGCAGCGGTTGTCTTGGTCCAAATGCGCGGATTGAACAAGCGGAGTTGGGTGTGGGGTTCTGGGAGGGAATCCCGAGTGCCGAAAGGCGTGTTTCAGATCATTGAAAACGGCTCGATGAGCGATCCGAGCGTCGGCCCCTGCATTAGCATCAAATCTGACGTTGCAGGGCCGCATTATCGGGTCTCCCAGGAAATTGTTCAGGGACCACTTTGGGCCACCTGCGGCAGAGAGGAGCCGCATCATCAGCCGCCCGAACACCCCCCGACATCAACCCTCCCCGTCATTGGGCCGCATCATCTTGAGTTCCACGTGCCCGCCGTCCGTGATATTCCAGACCATTGTCGGCGGCTTGTAAGCGCTCGGCCGGCCGGAATGGCGAGGTTGTCGAGAGATTCCCATGACGCTTCACCCTCAACAATCTTCGTGATCGTCTCGCATTCTGCTCGCATTAGCGAATGCTAAGTTGTTGGTGTGCATCCGAGTCCATGCACAGGTTAGGGGCTTGTTCAGGCCGTTGGTTCCTTCCCGCTGACTCCAGCTTGGGCGCTGCCTTTGTCATCGGCATCATCATGTCCGACCTGCATGGTGGAGAAGACGGCCCGGATTTGTTGCAGCCTCTCCCTCTGTGTCGACACCGCCATGGCATTGCGCTCGTCTGCGATGGCTCGGATATTCTGCAGTAAGGGGCTGAAGCCCTCATCGTTCGGGAGCCACCAACGGATACAGCTTTCGTCATTGAAGAGTTCGGCCATCCGCATACGCATCGTAATTGGGGATATGTACCTATAGTTCGGTTAGCCATCAAGCTATTGGATATTCCCCCATGCCGCAGGTCGCGTCTTGACGAGAGATGTCTCCTTGTCCGATCCTTGGAGAGCTCCAACTCGAGCCCAGTCCACTGAGGGGAGATGGAACTTACCCCAGCGTCTCAAGCAAGGCAAACTTCCTCCTTATCCACATGTGGTGCCTGGGGTCCCGTCGAACATAGAGTGCCGCGATCGCGAGAGAGGAGTGCAGTATGATTAGGCTACCCGGCGGACTTAATGGCCAACGTTCCACCGTCTCGCAGATTTGCAATATCGCGTAGGCGTGCTCCATCAACCTTGCCCGATCCTCTTCCGTGAGCTGTTTCGCGTTTTGACTGCCATGCATAAGCGCCACTGAGTGATATTCGCACGTCAGCAGCGTCGAGGCGAAGAGTGGCGGCCGAAACAAGACCCCGGGGGCAAACGGGTCTACGATGTCATCCGGGTTCGGCTTCTGGTTGCCGGCAAGTTCGTTCACGAGACATGCGGCATCCGTGAGGGCAGGGTCCCAAGTCTTCCTCCCGTTCCCAAAAAAGACAGACAGCCTGCGATGCTCCGCAATGTACTCGTCCTCCGTGATCTCGTGTTTTGCGCCCCTGGCGATGAGGAGCGACATTTCCATCGAGGCCAGGCGCAGTCGTGCCGAGCATGCCTCAATCTTCCAGCCGACGTTGTCAGGCTCTGCCGCCGCCCGAGACTCGTAGTATTCGACCGGCACTGAAAACCATTCTTGCGACAATAACGTTCCGAAGCTGCTCATGATTCCCACGAAGACATCGTAACGCGCGTACCACATCAGGGCTACACGGCCCACGGGCGTTTGCATGACCGATTGTGGAGTGAAAAGGTGCGTGAGGACCTCGAAAGCTGCTCTTTGGTGGCCCATGAGGTTGACCCAGTCGCCCAAGTACTCCTTCGCTCTGGATTAGCATGATGCGGCGTTCCCGGCGTGGGAACTGCACAGCTTACCTCTATCGTGGCAAGCTGCAGGATGGTCAGTAGAGTTCCTACGCTATATTTTTCTGTCTTCTTCAAGCATTCCAGAAGCAACGTGACGCTCCGGCTGTAGTATTGAAGGAATTCGTTGATCCTCCCGTTTGGGTTCTTCATCGCGTGATGGTAAGCAGAGAAGCCCACGACCGCGTAGAGCAGAGGCTTGTTTCGAATCGCCATGCTTGTGAGAATCGACCGAAAAAAGTCGTCGGCGTCGTTCACCCCGCCATAGTGGTAGTGGGTGATGTTATCATAGAAATAGCCGAGGTAGAACTGCAGCTCGTGGGGCAGGAATGTCCAATCCGGACGGGAAGGCGTTGTTACTGTCGATACATCAGGAAAATGCAACCCGGCGGGTGTCTGAGGGCCGGTGGTGCCGGCTGTGCCGGCTGACAACGCTGGGGACGAGCTCTTGGTCCCGTCATAAGAAGGGGTTTCCGATCCGTGGCGATGTCCTGCCATGACCCGTTGGCGGCCGAAGGAGGAGGTGGTGCTGGATCTCCGGAGAGGAAAATTCGGTGCCGACGTCTGCGATATGGCGCTCTCGGGCTCATCTTCGTCCTCGTCCATGATTGGATCTAACCTCGAATCTTGCTCGGGTTCGTCATCTTCGTCGCCACGGGAGGAGGTTGGGCTGGCCTGCTGGCTTGGTTCAACTGAGTCTTTGGAGCCACTGCTCCCGGAACCCTTTGGCGCCGGCGGTTCGGGGTAGATGCATTCTCGCTTTCCTTTCCTACATCCTACGCCTTGGTTAGCAGCGGCAAATATCGAACAGCTGAGCCGGCCGTCTCAGGACGTACTTTCGCAAACAGGACGAGTCTCGTCACACTAAAATCCGGTTAGATAACACCACCGTGGTTGGAGGTTCGCGGAATAATACCTTGACCCGGCGGCTTCGGCAAGTGTAGCAACCCGATCTTGTGCGTCGATGTTTGATGTGGTCGAGACCAGGCGCGGATTTCCGCCTGCTCCGTTGCGCTTTTGGCGCATTGAACATGACGGGTTCGGGGAACCCGGCGAAATACCCCAAGCTTTGATAAGGGTTGGAAACCGGAGAGGCTCCCATGGGTACAATTGACGGCTGAGATATCTGTCCGGGGCCATCTAGCTGGTTGAAACTGGGCTGCCCCCCAACCCCTACCATCGAGGAAAGAAAGTGATGGTAGTAGTCACTCATCGCGGTCTCCTGGCAGGCTCGCTCCTCGGCTCCGCGGGGTCGGCAGTTCCGGGCGTCTGCAACACGTCGTGAAGAGTATGATAGAGGCGGCGCAGAACGGCGGGTTCGTCGTCACGCGAGAGCAGCTGAATATGTGTCGAGCTCGAGGAAGTGGAGTGGATAGGCCGACCAACTTGTTGTGGGAGGCGGTTCGACGTCCGAACAGCCCTTGTTCCAGAGCTCCTAGGCCAGCGGCTTCGGGGGCTGTGGATGAGGGGAAACTTCAGGAGAGAGTTCAAAGGTAATGATAACAAAGCCTCAAGTGCCGTCCGGTCAAGAAAACTGGACCCCTGTCAGGTGCTTGGGTTCACTTCTGGATCAACCCTTCAGGTATAAGTAGCATTATAGAGGTGACCCCGGTCAATAGCAGACGGTTGGTGTACAGGGGATGGGCGCCTTGGGGTCGATCAAAGGAGCTTGAACCCGGGGGCTGAGCCAGATGCGAACCCTAGGTGCGCCGATAGGGGTGAGAAAGAGTAGTAGCTGTACCTCCGCAGTGGATTGGTAACTGGCGTAACACCGGGCTAGGCTAGGTCTCCACAACAGCCTCGGAGGAGGAAAACTAGACAAGCTACGGGTGGCAATCCTTCGCAAGCTGCGTGGCTCCTTGGCCGGCGCTGTGTGGAACAATGGAGCGAAGGGAAAGCTGGCAGTGAGGTATGTCGCCTCCGCTTCCGTCAAGCCTCGGGGTTACCAGAACCTGGCGTTTTCGGGTCGATATGGATGGCTCGTTGGCCGGGATGAAAGGATGAGATCTGCTGCTGAGCCTGTCGATTCTTGGTACACCGTGGGTATGCAGGCGGGATACCACTGGGACCGAGCAATCGTTCGCCGAATGGATACAGCCAAGATAACCGTACCCTACCCTGGAATCCTACCCCTCAGGGGAGGGAGGAAGATGGCGTCAATGCTGGACGGAGTCTGCCGTGATGCGGGAACGCGTTGGATAAGTCTGTCTCGAGTCCGTTAAGCAGGACAAGGGGTGGCGAACGACGGCAGGCGGTTTCTTCGAGCTGCCAAGAAGAGAGTCATCAACCCTGGTGCGGGATGCTACCGTCCCGGCGACGCGAGGGACAAGATACTCGTGCACAGAAATCGAGGGCTAGCTTGTATGGGTGACTGGGCTGCAAGTCCAATTGCTGGCAAGTTAGTTACCGCCGAAGGGTTGGTGTGGGCGAACAGGGGAGCCGTTTGTGGTTATTGGGCCACGGGGCATGCCGCTGGAGGTCTCAAGATGGCGGCTCTGGGGGGTGACGAGCTGCGACGAACAACCGGTGAATGCAACGGTGGCCTGGCCTTGTTATGCAGAGCTAGGAGTGCCTTTCATGGTAGGTTGAAACCAGCGGCGAGACGGATGGCCGATATTGAAAGATGGCCGGGAGAACGAGTTGCGCTCCTCCACAGCTCGATCTTATTACGTGTAAGTCGATCATCGATAGCAGGGACTGTCCTCTAGCACCAGGGCATGTCGTCCAGGGTCAGCTTTGGCCCCGGGCCGGTCAAGAGGTGGGCGTGGTGGTGGTGGGGGGTTATCTGTCATAGGGTAACCCTGGTACAAGTACAAGCCTGTTGGTAACTTGGTGCGCGTTAGCTGTCACAGGCCATAAGCCTTTCCCCCGGGTCCTTGCCAACTCTCCGGAAGACAATCCAGCGAAGAAGCCGGGCATCCAGGATCCCAACAGCGTGAGTAAATCAAGGATGCGGCATGCCGCCGTAGTTGGCTGTCGTGGAGAGATCGAGCCCTACTTGCGTCGGTGATACTTATAAGCTTTGGTCCTTGGAAGGATGACGACAGCACGCGAGCGAGGCAAGCTGTACAATACATTGTTGTGCATGGCGGCCCTTTCGCCTGAGGCTCCCGTGGCTTCTTTCCCGCAAATTTCCCCTGATGGGGTCCAGGTCCAGACTCCCGCCACAACCGCGGTCGGGATGTTGTTAGTTGATCCTCCGCCATCGCAGGGCAGGGCGAGCTTGTCTCAATGCCTGGCCCTGAAAGGGCTTTCCGGGAGAAGGCGGCAGAAGACTCTGCAGGTTGTGGGCTAGTCGGCTAGTTTGATTCGCTTGACAAGGATGCTCAGATGCATCCCAGAATCCCGCCGGGCGGAGTCGACCAGACCAGCAGAGCGAACACATGCAGACATCAACTGGCTTGCATGGGTAATAATATGCTGGGTTGTTGACAAGGCCGGTACTTCGTAATAACCAAGGTGAACCGGACCAAGTGCACACCAAGTCTCCAAAGCAGCCTCTCGGGGATATGGTGAGGATAGGAGGCTGGGACAATCGTCTTTCATCGTTCGATCGCCCACGACTTACGACAGGCTACAAATTCTCTTCTCGTCATTGCGTAGGTCAGCGGCCCGTCTGATGTGTCGAGTGCGTCCCTTGAGACCCAGTGCACAGCGGCCGTCTGGCGTCGTAGATGTAGAGCCCGTTGCTCCCTCGAATCGGCAGGCCCATGTGCGGTACAAGACTTGGCAATGGTGGTCTGGCGATGCCGGGGTCTAGGCCCCTGCCAACGTCCTTCTCCACCTGGACGGTGGGTGGATCCCTGTTCCAGACTGAGACATGCCTCCGATGGTGCGAGAGCCACATGTGCGGCGAAACACATGGCTTTTCCATGCTGGACCGACATTTTGCGTTCTCTGCTTTCCGAATAGGCGGCGTATGTCGACGGGCAAGGCCGTGCGGGCAAGCGCCGCCAGCCCTCTACGTTCCATGGGACAGCATCTAATTGACACCATACCCATGTAGCCGGAGAGCGCGCCAGTCCATAAGTGGACAGGCCCCATGCAGGACCCGCGAATGTCGGTCCTGCGCTCCCAAGAATCTGCCGGGGTCTGCGTCCTCCGTGTCCAGGAGCTCGTCCGCGGCACGGTGGAGACGATCCGATCCAGTTCTGCGCAAGATATCAGAACGCAACGGTGTACGGAGTACTGTGGTACTCTATCACAGTGCGGCAGCAGAGATGCGCCGCTATCACTTTCGTTCTTCGTCGATCCGGCACTCCATGGTGGCACTTTCTCAAACATGCCGCGGTGCAAGCATGCATGGGCAACGGAGGCAAGATGGCTTTGCTGAAGACCTACGCACTCTAATGTCAGCAACTTGGGGATAACCCAGATACATCCATGAATCAATCTCGGGCGTGTCACACAGATTCGCAGTGCATTTGGTAAACAGCACCAGAAAAATAAAGTGAGGATCTGACTGGGAGGGCGCGGTTGTGGGGTTCAGGAGAGCTCAGAAAGGTAAAAGTAACTTGCCGGATAGCACCACACCTCGGGTCCACGCCCGGTGAATGGAACGGAAGTGCTCCATCCCCAGCGAATTGCTGGTGATGTGAACAGAATTTCGTCTGCTAGGTACCAGGTATAGATACAATACACCAATACCGCGCAAAATGAAGGGAATTGGCCGATTATTTTGCTCCTGATTTGGATTGCGTGGTAGGGCCTCAATTCCCATCGACATCGCTGGAGCGGATAGTCGATCGGCCCAGAAAATGGACGTGGTACTCCGTGAACACACGGACAGCCAAGGTTTGATGTTGTTGGTGTAAGGTATTGAGTTCAAGACAGCCCAGGACCACCGCTCCGAGCCTAGGTCGGTCACTGGACAGGCAACTCGAATAAGGCACAAGTACAAGTACCGGGTGAAGGTTGAAGCCAGCATTCAGCTTGCCGTGCCCGGAGATTGAAAGATTCAGACGTCGATGCGCAAGTGGAGAAAACGCAGCTCAGGCTGCCTTTTGGCCCTTCAAGTTATGAAAAATATCTAGGTAATGAGGTACAAAACAATACCTTACCAACCTGCGAGGTACGGAAACCTGGAAGTTGCGGGAATATCCTCCCCCTGCAGCAGCTACATGGGACGGAAAGAGCTTCCCCTTGCCCATACCACCCCTTCCCCCGCCACATAAGTGAACGATCCTTGATGAGCAGAATACATCGGACGGACCACCCAACCATCATGCAACACGCACCGTCTGAGTTTACCTTAAGCTGCAACTCCCTCGAAGGTTGCAGTCAAGCGGAACGTACCGAATCCGACTCTATCCCCTTTCCTGCTGCTGTAGTTCCACCTTCAGGTTTGCCTGGGCCGTCCAAGACGTCACCAATAGCGCAGTGCGTTCAAGATGGGTGCGACGTAATGCAAGATTGTTGTCTCGGGATGGCCTGTCACCCCGCGCCGCAGCGGGTTCCCTGAGGCTTCTAGAAAGCTGCAACCACACAGATGGGTCGAAGAGATGAGTATTGGCATCTGGGAATGAGCCAAGTTCATGCAACACAAGGTCAGGGCGACAATGATCTGCTGTTGGTGGAAGCTTGATGGCCCAACGGCCCAACTTCCTCCAACGGCGAGGAACGGAGGGTCTGTGCACCACCGCCGGCCCGGGGACTGCAGGCCGCTTCGCTAGCGTCATCTCGGACTGCAACGCTTGATTGGATCCATGGATTTTGAAGCTTTTGCGAAAATATGCAGGCCCCACCCTCTCTCCCTTTTCTGCGCGCTGAACTTCCAAACATGTGAATCTCCCCAGAAATCATCAAGGTACTAATAAACCTGGTTTTTACCATTCTACCGTACGTTATCAAGCACCGTAGAAAGGTGACGGTAAGTACAATATCTGGCTCATTGTCGATCAACACGATCTATTCCGTATATGCCACATT
Source organism: Parathielavia appendiculata (assembly GCF_033297405.1). Taxonomy (NCBI): domain Eukaryota; kingdom Fungi; phylum Ascomycota; class Sordariomycetes; order Sordariales; family Chaetomiaceae; genus Parathielavia; species Parathielavia appendiculata. The sequence continues at coordinate 2,121,049 of NW_026944222.1, forward strand.
CTCCGTCCATATCTAGCGAACTCTCTCCTTCACCAGGACCGACATTGTGCACTTTGCACCACTGGAGTCTCATCATTTTAGTCCGTCTCGCGAATGACCGAACCAATCGTCTCATACGGCTCTGGCAGCTTTGTCCAAGCATTCGAGCTGACTGATTAACCCGCCTTGCCCCACAGCCCGACACGCGGGACGGCAATGCCGGCTCTTCGCAAGGAAAACCATAGCTGATGCGAGGTTGAGCTTGTATCTTAATCTTATATCGAGTCTCATCCCGCACGTATGACACGCGTCTGCCTGGAGGGTTTCAGTACGCCGCTCCCCTTGTTATCGCCCTTGTTGGTTGCTCGACAGCCAGCATCCCTTTACAACATCGGCTTGAATGCCCGGGCCATCCGCGGGCGAACTCCAGCATTTGGAGTTTCGGCCGCTTCATATATGGCGTCTCCAGACCTTGGCTGTGAAAGCGCCTCCAACCGACTTAGGCAGATATAGGCCTTTTCTCCGTTCTACCTTGTGATCATGGCATTGCTTTGAAGTCGACCAATGGCACCTCGATGTATGCTACCAACCTCCTCTTTACATCGCGTTCCAAATCTTGGCTCAACAGACTACAGATGACAATTGGCGAGGTAATCCGTAAAGGACCCTACACAGTGCCGTATGTCAGTTTTTTGGTGTCCTCACACACCCCAGCTCTCGTCGCCGGGCTTCGTCCTCAATGCCAGATTGTTTGACATGCCACTTTGATGAGGTGTTACCGTTTCCCCATTCCAGCGAGTTGGAACCGAAAACTCAAGGTTTCTTTGCAGCCCACCTCTTCGCCTTCCAGACCTCTCTGGTTGGACACTATCGCTGTTACACGGCATTTGGCAACAGGTTCTCACACTTGCCTTTACCAGGGCAGGTTCCCAACCAACAGAGCACATGGAGTTTGCCATCTCGGCTAGGAAACGCCACCAGAACCATCTGCGGCAGAGTAACGCATCACATAGCCCGTGCGCCGGCCTTCGCATCCTTCCTTACCGGCGAACTGTGGTTCCCCGCTCCCGCTCCGGCCGCGAGTTCGGGACGGAATCCCGGGCGGCACATGAGGATCAAGGTAGCGTACGACAGCAAATCAGGTCGGCGGGGTTAAACTCCAAATGATGCAGCCCTACATCAAATTGCCGGGTCAGCTGGGGGCCACATCCGTCGGCACTAGTCGTCGAGATGATGAATTGCTGTCTGGACCCCGACAGTCAGTGATGTCTACTTCCCGTTCGACAGCTCCTCTCAGCTGGTTTCAAGTTAACACAGAGTTGACTTGCTGTTCTCAGACCGCCGATCTTCTTCCTTGACAACAGGTCCTAATCCAGTTTTTACGTCTCTACATTGAAAGGTATTAGGGCCCTCTAACTGCCGCCGTGTCCAAGTACACTACACCGGAGGAGAGGGGCTTTTTGAGCACACCGCGCCATCTCAAGCAGATGTCTCGGAGACGGTGTAAAACACCTCCCTGTAAATGTTATCCATTCCCCGTGCATCGCATAATGGCACCGATAACGTTACCATACCGTACCATTACCATACGTCTTGTCACACGACTGCCTGCTGTTCCCCGGCCGGCAAGCCGGAACCCAACCTTAGTAAATGAATTTGGGACAGCACAACCGACAATCGGCAATGGATGGGAGTACAGCCGCCCGGGGCGGTCCGACCATTGATTCAACGAGTGCATTCGTGCTTCTCGTAACCACTCTTGCCTTCTTCTTACCTCTACTCATCCATTTCCCGCCAATTCCGCCGTCCAAGCGCGATGCACTCCTTGAGACACATACCGAGATCGGCCTGAGACCATCAAAATCCCGCCTGCAAGGGAATCTCAAGGTTGAGGCAGGCTCTACCGCTACAAGTAATCAAACCCAGATCCGCAGCCTCTGGATCTACCCGCTTAAGTCGTGCAAGGGCATCGAGGTGTGCCAGAGCAAGGTGCTCCCGACCGGTCTCGAGTATGACCGTCTCTACACCTTTGCCCAGCTCGGGCACCCCGGCCCCGTCGGCGCGCAGAGGTCGCGGTCGTCGGACCGAGATGAGAAGTGGCAATTCATCACGCAGCGCCAGTTCCCGCTGCTCGCCATGGTGCAGGTCGACCTCTTCATCCCGGACATCGCCAGGGCCCGCGGCCAGCCCTCCAAGGTGTCGGAGCCCTTCCTGCTCGTCCGCTTCCCCTGGCAGGAACCTGGTCTGCGCGGCATGCTGGCCTGGACCGCGGCCAAGCTGGCCCGCGGATGGCGCGCCCGCCCAGAGAAGGAGTTTGTCTTGCCCGTAGCCTTTCCCTCGGAGGACGAGATTGAGGCCCGCGGCTACACGCGCGAGCCCGTGACCATTTGGCGCGACACGGTTGAGGCCCTCAACATGGAGGCGGAGCTACCTCGGGAGCTCAGTCTGTACCTTGGCGTGAACGACAGGCTCGGCCTTTTCCGCGTCGACCCGGCCCGATTACGAGACGTCTACCGGTGCGCCCCTACGCTGCACGATGTTGGCTACCAGCCTGTGACCAACTTTCAGGATGCTGTGAGTGATCGCTCCATGGCTACCCCGCCTTTTTCCATTACACTGTTGCTCCAACAAAATGGCCCGATTGCAGCTGTAGTCTTCGGAAAAGGTATGTGCGCTGTATGGAATAGTTGAGAACTGACATGTGGATTTGCCGTTCTCAATTTTGCAGTATCCCCTACACCTCCTAAACTTAGCCAGCGTCCGGGATTTTGATGCCAAGATCGAGAAGGACAAAGCCCTTCCGGTCCTCGACCCAAGGAGGTTCCGGGCCAACATCATAGGTGAGTCGCCGTGTGCCAGTGTTGACATGGAACCGAATTGACACTGGATGGCGCATTGTCCCGCCCAGCACCCCTGAATTACCGTCGTGATTTCGCTGCTTCTTCATGACTATACTGACATCCGCTATCAGTTGACGGCGGTAACACGCCTTACGACGAGGAAACCTGGAAGAAGATCCGCTTCACCCCGCGGCCTGGCAGCAAGCGCGAGGCCTCGACGTTCCATGTATCTTGTCGGACTGTCCGGTGAGTCCCCTTCTGTCTTCCATTTGGCTCTTCATAGCCGCTGATCCCCGTTGCAGTTGCAAAATGCCCAATGTAGATCAGGACACTGGTCATCGTCACCCGGTAGAGCCTGACAAGGCTTTGAGAAAATTCAGAGATGTGGATGAAGGCGCAAAGCACAAAGGTTGCTTGGGGATGCAGCTCACTCCCCTGTTTTCCAAGACCGAGTCGCATGAGGATCTGGAAAGCTGGGTCGAGGTTGGGATGTCGGTCCAGCTGCTAGAGCGCGGGCGTCATGTATACATCCCGCAGTAGTGGGTCAACCGCGAAACATACATGCAGACATGTACAAGTCCATCAGTGTACAACATGTATAGACACCTCGGCAACGGCGAAATAGCACAAAACAACCAGACAACAATGCAAACCCAACACACTACTTGCCAGCGCAGTCAAAGTCGTGTACGACACCATACCCATCGTGATGACCGCCCCAAGCCACACACCCATCATCACGCCAGATGCTCTCGGCATATAGACCAACAGACCTAAACCCATCTGGTATCCCTCCTTCTAGAACCCCAATGCCGACTGAACTCCCAACAAACCCCTCCATGCCAGGCTTCTTTCAACCTCCCAACCATGTATTTCACCCTCCAACAAAAGAGCATAAACGCAACGACTAGAACACAAAATCACCTCAGATCCGCCGGCGTAAGCGCCTGCACCATACTGGTGCCCTCGCTGAAGCGCGTCCTAAAGATGCGATTTGCGTTCTGGAACATGCCGTCCTTGAGCGACACGACAATGAACTGGGACCCCTTGAACCGCGTCTTGATGAGCCGGCCAATGTTTTGTGTGTGCGACAGGTCCAGTGCCGCGTCCACCTCGTCCAGGATGTACATGGGCGCCGGTTTGAACTGGAGCAGGGCCATGATCAGGGAGAGGGCGATGAGAGAGCTGGATCGTTCATAACCCGGCGGTGTTAGTTGAGTCTGATAATAAGGGGATGGCTATGAGGGGGTATGGGGGTTGAGGGAGAGTAAGGAAAAGAGGGAGAAAGAAGAAACGCACCGTTGGCCGCCGCTCAGCTCCGTTAGACTCTGCTTCCACACCTTGCCCAGGCAGACTTTGACCTCGAGGCCGTCCGAGATGGTCTTGCCCTCGGGCGGGTCCAGCTTAGCAAAGCTGCCCGGCAGCAGCTCGGCAAAGATCTGGCCGAAATCGGCATTCACTTTCTGCCACGTCTCCTGCAGCGCCTTCTTCTTGTAGTCGTCCAGGCTGACAATGGTCTCCTCGATCTTGCGCTTGTCGCGGATGACGGTGCGCATCATATGCTTGAGCGACACCTCCTTCTTCTCGACGCTGTCAATCATGTTCATGACCTTGGGGTTGATCTTCTTGCGCAGGCCCTGGCTGCGCTCGAGCAGGTTCCGGTGCGTCGCCTTGCACTCAGCAATGTTCTGGCCCTTGAAGTCGTAGGGTGTGCCCGTGCGCCCAAACTGGTCGCGCGCGTCGGCGATCCACTCGTGCTCCTTTTCCATCTCGGCGACTCTGCTGGCGGCCGACTGCTGCTCCTTGTGGAACCTCTCAATATCGTGGCCCAGCTTTTGCTTCTCGAGCCCTTCCTCGGTGATGCGGGCGTTCTTGGACCGGATGGCTTCCTCGAGAGCGCGCAGCTCGTCGTCATAGACGTGCAATTTGGCACGTTCTTCGTCGAGTTGAACTTGAGCGGCGTCGTGGGCTTCCTTTACCTTCCTCTGCTGTTTGATCAGGTCTTCAACCTCCTCCTGTTGGGCCTTGAGGGCGAGGTCAATCTCCTGTAGCTGCTCGCGCGCCGCGGCTAGGTCGCCTGAGACCTGTTCCGAATCGAGCTGCGCCGTTTGGAGCTCCTTTTGCAGAGCCTTGTTGGACGACTGCATCTTCTCAAGAGAGGCACGGAGTTTGTCGACGGAAGCCTGGAGTTCAACGAGCTTGGCGTCCTTGTTGTTGTCAAAGTCTTTCATGTCCTTCTCAATCCTCTTCACATCGGCACTGGCTTCAGCTTGCCGTGTTTTGGCTTCCAGAATGGACTCCTTGAGTTGCGCGATCGTCTCCTGCATGTTTCGCACTTCTTGGATGATGTAAGACGAAGAATTGGTGCCGATTTGTTCCTCGGCAAGCTTAATCTCGTGCGTCTTGAGGTCAAGCTCTTGCTTGATTCTTTTGGCTTGGTCGAGCCTAGACTTCTCCCCCGCGATTTGGGATTGCAGCTGGCCAAGCGACGCTTCCGCTTCCTTGAGCTGCCTCGTGATGTCGTTGAGCTTTTGCAGCGTGACGAGGACACCACTTGAGTTGGGAGCGCTGCCACCAGAGAGGGTGCCTGAAGGATCATATGCATCGCCTTCTAGCGTGATGCTGCGCATTCTCACGTTGGGGTCAAAGGTTACGCGCTTAGCCGTGTCGGCGTCCGCGCAGACCAGAGTATTGCCAAAGACGTACTCCATAGCGGCTGAGACCTCCTCATCGTATCCGACAAGAGACAGCGCCAGGTCCACCTTCCCGGGCGCTATCCGCTGAGCTGTGGCAACTGTTTGGGCAGACGCCCTGAAAGCGGCGATCTTGTTCAGGGGAATGATCGTCACGCGCTTTCGCAGTCTTCCACCCTGCAGGAGCTGTGTGCCGGTGATTTCCGTGTCGACGACGACGTTGTAGAGTCGCCCGCCCGCGCAAATTTCGAGCGCCGTGGCCGCCTGTGTGAACTGCTTGTCCAGGGTGAACAACTGCGCCACCAGACCTTTGACCTTTGACCGGTCGAAATTGGGCACAGGGTCTGCATAGCTGAAGTCGATGTTCGCAACCTTGCGTTTTAGAGCATCTGATTCTTGCCGTAGGTTCCGGATGGTCTGCTGGAGTTGGCTCTCCTGCTTGTACATTTCCTGCTCGGTACCTGGTTGGAAGCCAAGTTTGCCCAGCTCCTTTTCCAGCCTCTGCGCCTGGTGCTTAAGGCCCTCGAGGTCTTTGAGGAGACCGGCGTTCTGGTCTCGCGCTTTCAGAGCGCGGGGTTCCTCCTCCTTTATGCGCTTCTCAAGATGGGCGATCTTGATCTTTGCCTGTTCCTGCTCCGTGACGGCTGCGGTGGCTCGGTTCCTTGCGTCCTGAAGCTGTCCTTGGTACCCGTTTTCTTGGCCTTCCTTGGATGCGACACCTGTTTGCAGGGTCTGGAGCAGCTCTTCTTTTGATTCTGCCTCCTGACTCTGTTTCTCGGCCGCCTCTTTAGCAGCGTCATACTTCGCCTTAATCTTCTCGTAAGCCTTGGTCTTCTCCTTGAGTGCCGACTCCAGCTCAGCAACCGTCCTTTCGCAAGCCGACCTCCGCTCTTGCTCTTCCGACATGCTGCTGCGCTTGAGGTCTACCACGGTGGCAAGCCGAACCATCTCGTTGGCCTGCTTCTTGACCGCCTCTTCAAGCGCCTGCGCCTTGCCGCCTTTTCGTAATTCCTTGTCGCGTTGGGCTTTGACCTTTTGCACATCCTCCTCCAGGTGGGATATTTCGCTCTTGAGTCTCGCGGCTGACTCCTCCAGAGCCTTCTGGCGCTGCTTCTTCGCCTCGAGATCTGAGGCAGACTGCTTCAGCTTCTCCTGGTTCCGAACGTAATCATGAGCCACCACCACCCTGGTCAACCGCTCGAGATCATTTTGTGTCTGCTGGAAGTCGAGAAAGGCGCGCTTTTCGGTTCGTAGCTTCTCGAGCTTTGGCTCAATCTCGTCTCGGAGCAACTCGGTGATCTCCTGAAGCTTCATCTCCTTTTTGGCCATGGTCTTGAGCGCTTTGTCCCTCCGGTCCTCAAACATCCTGGTGCCCGCGGCCTCCTCGATCATGGCCAGAATCTCGACAGCTTTCATGTTCAGGACCTTGGTGATGCGCCCCTGCATGATCAGGAAGTTGGGGTTGTTGATGTTCAGCTGTACGGACTGGAACAGGTTCTGGACGGTCTGCTGTTGCGCGCGGTGGCCGTTGATAAGATATTTTGTCGTACCGCCGAGCACGATCTGGCGCGTCACACTAATTGTCGCATACTCCTCGAATCCGATGGGCGAGCGTTTCTTGTCCCGGTTGTCGAACACGATGGTGACGCTTGCCTTGGTGACGCCTGCTTGGCCCCGTTTGTAGATTAGGTCCTTCAGGTAGGGTCAGCAAGAAGAAAGTTCGCAAGTTGCGGCGCATTCGCGGCTCGGTCCCACCTGGAGGTTCTGCGCGCGGACTGTGGACATGTTGGTAATGCCCAGCACGAAGCAGATGGCGTCCAGGATGTTGGACTTGCCACTGCCGTTGAGGCCAGTGATGGAGTTGAAGCTCTCGTCCCTGCGGCCAGCAATCAGCGCCGGCATGTTCTCCTGAAGTTCAAGTCGTCTTACCATCCTGATATGACAGTACGCACGGCGTACGACTTGAAGCCCTGTTTGCAGGGTCAGCGGCTGGCGCAAGAACGAAGAAACTGCTGCGCCTACGTCAATAATGAGTTCCGTTACCCTCATGGCGGCGTCGTCAGAAAATGCCTTTTCACTTGTTGGGTGTCGAGCTGTCGCGATTCGCGGACGGCTGAGACGCGCCCCTCTCTGCAACTTTCGGTTTTTGTGTGTATTTGTTTACTTCCCTTTTCCTGGTCACCCCGCAGCACGGTGGCACGTGTATCGGCCATCAGAGGGACAATGCTGTACTCCGTAATTTCGCGCACGTAACTTACAGTAGAATCTGCTTGGCAGCGATTGGCCAGCTTTCAAAGACGAGAACATTCAGTTTCAGGGCAGCAGGGGCTCCTGGCACCTGCCCAAGGGCCACCCGCCTATTAGTGTTGCCCCAACTGGGCAGGGCCATTTACGAGGGGATACGTACGTCAACTCCTACAACCCCCAACCGCAACTTGCAATCTCGAGAGTTCGATGTATTGTGCGAACCCGGGCCGAATCCGTGCCCGGACCCGGCTTTCTGGATGCGCCTGCCCCGGATCAAGACTGTTTAATCGCGCGGAATTCCCGATTGCTGTGCAGTACGGCTGATAGCTGCCGTTTGATGAGAAGTTGCCGCCACCTTTAGCAGCCTCCAGCTAGGTACCGATCCCAGCTGCAGGACGCCGTTCATAGTCAGACCAACGCACAACGGTTTTGTGCGGCGTGACTCTGAATTTTAGCCGTCGGGAAGCGCATCATCCCATGATTTGAACATCCCTGGTCTGATGCCCATCCGCTATCGCTGCTATTGCCGCGCATCAATACCCAGGGCCTGGTTGGGAGGATGCCCGAGCCTATGATCCCCTCGCGGACGTCCCCTTCAAGCACAATCCGGCCCGCCGCACGAGATTCCGACACGACATCCATCAGGCCGCGAAATCGTCGCGTTCTTAGCGCCCAAGAGAATGCCGCCGTTTCGTCGGCTTTGTCGACCCAGGGCCGGTCACCCAGTCGAGGTGCATCGCCCATACCGCCCGCCCGCATCGGTTCTGTCACAGGAAGGATCAATCTCAGAAACGAGGTTGTACACAGCAATGCGCGAACAAAGAGTCCCGCCGGACGCGGAATCTTCGATGGATCATGGACCCCTAGTTGGGCATCGTTTCAAGAGTTGGCCTCATCGCTGCTTGGTGTCGGAGGCTCGGTAGTTAGCGGGGAGCCCCACCAGCCGCTCAGTGGTGATGGCAGCAGGACACGGAAATTGACCAGACAGGCCAGCTATCGAGATGACTCGAGGAACGACGCCTGGGGGCCCGAGCCGCCGAACGAGTCAAGACCGCACCCAGATGACATTGCTGCCGGATCGCGCACAAAGATAGAGGCGACCTTGAAGGCTATGCGTACAGCAAGCCTGCTGGAGAGCCATGAAGGCGTCAACGGAGGACTGGACGTTGCGGGAAGGTTCAAAAAGCGGAGCTCGGATGAGAATTTGAGAGGAACATCCCCAACCCCTGACACAGAGGAGTACCTGGCGTACATCCACCATGTCCAACCAACAGACACATACGCTGGTATTGTGCTCAAGTACAGGTGCCGGGAGGATGCTTTTCGAAAGGCCAACGGGCTATGGTCTCGAGATAACATCCAAGTACGGAAATGGTTGGCAATGCCGGTGGACGCTTGCGAAGTGAAGGGACGTCCCTGCGATCCACCGACGAATCCTTCTTCCAAAGTCGACTTGCTCTCCCGGACGCCTGATGCCATCGATCCCTTCGGCCGGGACAGCCAACAAACACATGACGACTTCTTCACCTCCGGAAACAGGCGCACCTCGGATCATAACGAAACCGGCGACGATGACAAACCCTGGAAGCATGTGAGGTGGGTGTCGATCGACTCGCACCCGCACCCGGTCGAGGTCGCGCGGGTACCGCGAAAAGCGCTGGGCTACTTCCCCCCGCGGCGGAAGAAAAGCATGCATACCACCTCCACCCTGTCCACCCCTCGCGCCTCGACCGACCTCCCAAGCGCTGCAATACCCGAACCGGCGGTTGACAGCCCTCAAAGCAGCTCTTCCCGCCGGCCGAGCCTCCTGAGCAGCCGTGGCGCATCCAGGATCTCCGCAAATCGCAACCGCCTCAACAGCACCGGCAGCGGCGCCGGCGCCACGGGCGACTCCAGACCAGCCTGGATGCGCCGACCAGGCGGCGTCGGCTCTCTCGGCCGCCACGTGAGCGCCCCGGGCCCGGAGAGGGATTACCTCAACTCGTGGACCAACAAGCACCTCCCTGGTCTCAACATCGACTCGCTCCCGTCCATGTCCGTCATGGGCTCCGAGAGCGCACGCTTCGGGTTCACGATGCCAGACGAGAACCCTTCCTCGGTGGCCATCGTCGAGAGCCCCTTCGAAGAAGGCCGCGACGCGGCGTCGACGAGCAGGCAGGGCACGGGGCTGGACAAGGCGGCGGCTGCGATCGAGACGTGGCTGAGGGGCGCGTTTGAGCGCGCCAGGCAGGCAGGCCCGCTTACCCCTGTGCTGGGGCCGAGGGGGAGACAGGGTGCTGGGGGTGGCGGGATAGGCGGGATGCCTGACGTTGGCGGGGATCTGATTGAGCTGGCGGATACGGGGAGTGATGACGGGAGGCATGATGGGTCGGGGCGGGACACCAGGGGCGGGTTGCTTAGCTCTCCGTTGCCTGGCGCTGCGTCCTCTGCTGCTCGTGCGACGCAAGGCGGAGCTGCTTCGGGGAGGAGCGCCGGGCAGTGGGCTGCTGGGGTTAGGGGCCGGGGTGGCAATACTATGGGTGGGAATAAGAAGGCGGATTAAAGGGTGTAGAGGGAAGTGGAGTGTGTTTTCGGTCTAGATGGTGGTGTTACTCATTGAATGTGGCGTGCTGTCCTATGGGATATCCTAGCGTTGCGCTGTGGGCTTTTGTCGTATTGTTACTGAACGCAGCGAGCCTGACCTCTGTGCCGTGGTCATTTGGTATGTAGAAGCAGACGGCTAGATCATGGCAGAGGACTCGGAAGCAAAGCGCTTTCCAGGATCCTTGCACATACCCTGGTTTTCACGAAAAGCTCTCAATGCCATTAGGAAAAGGGATGCAAGGCAGCCGTCTAAGCGGTGCTAGCTACCTATCTGCCTCTTAAGGTCTCTTACGTGACTAATTCATATAATGTAGTAGTTATGCGACTGTCAGTTCTCCTGTGCGGTGGCAGACTCTGAGGTCAACACCCGTGGACAAATACCCGTAGTGTTCACTTGTGCCGATAAGGGTTCTTATCGGTCGAGGGATACCTCAACAGCCCCGAACCGGCATTTGCGATCGCAACACCATCACGTCCTACGCTTTCGTTACCCGGATTCGTTTTTCTGCCGACTTCGACTACTCACTCCGTCCCAAACCCGGTGGCAACTTCATATTACTCTCCCTGAGTCACATCGAAATGTGCCCGCCACCATGCCCATTTGCATAGAGTGTCGACACCCCGTCAAGACGCTCTGGCGCGAGGGCGGCGGCGACAAGTCGGGCGGGCACAACATCCGGCTTACGGTGTGCAAGAACTGCGGGCGCTTTTGCGACAAATATGTCGAGCACGACTTCGTCGTGTTGTTTATCGATCTGGTCCTGATCAAACCGCAGGTGCGATGCCAGGGTTCTACCATGCATATCATCTTCGGAAGGCAAGGAAGGACGGAACGCTGATATAGGTTGGGGAGATAGGTGTATAGGCATCTATTACATAACACGTTGATGAAGGATGAGGATGAATTTGCGGTATGCTTCCATCCTCCCTCGCAGGGTCTATGTGGGAGACAGAGCCGGGCTAACACTGCTTGACAGCCATCAATCATCCGCCTCGGCATCCTCCTCCTCTTGTTCGACGTCTATCTTACTTGGGCCCGCATCGAGCGCCAGTCGGTCCCCGACGCCGATGTCGCGAGTGGAGGTACCAGCAACTTTGGTCGGCTCGCCCAGCAGCCGATAGTATTCCAGTACATGTTCTTCTGTATACCCCGCCGTTCCAACCCCCTCCTTGTCTTCCAGCCCCGTGGCCACCACTAATGCCTTTTCTCCCCTACAGTGCTCCTCTGCACCCTCTCGATAATTGCCTTCCACGGCTCCATCCGCTTCCTCACCTCCTCCCGCTACTCCCCGCTCACCCGGCTGGGCATCCTCCCGCGCTATTCACGTCCCAACTCGGTCTCGACCGCCCTGCTCGTGTCGTCCTCGACCAAGCTGTTCCCCATCCTCATGGTGATATGGGAGTACGACGTGCCGGCCGCGGCGCGGTCGCTCGGGTGGGCGGTCGTGGCCAACAATGTCGAGGCGCTCAAGATCCTGCTCGACTGCGGCTATGGCGTGGCGGCGCTTCTTGCGATGGCAGGGGCGGTCAGCCGCTGGGCGATGGGGCGGGCGGTGCTGTGGGCGGCGGGGCTCGAGGGGGTCGACTCGGCCGGTGAGACGGGCGTGGCCGAGGACGGGAGGGCGTTTGTGGCCATGCTGATGTATGCGCGCGACTGGGCGGGGAGGTTGGCTGTGGGTTAGTTGCCGAGCATGCGATCTTGACCGTCTTTGTCCTGATTTAGTCCTTCTGACCCCGAAGCTTTGTGTCGGAAAATGATACATTCTGTATTCGACTGCCCAGGGGCTGTCTGCTGGATGTACAAGCCCACAGTCGCCCAATTGTGAAATCCAAACCCGTAATATGCCTGCCCGCCTGAACGCCGTCCTGATTAATCTGTATGGAATGTCGTGGGTATTCGTTCAACGGCTGTAGAACTATGTCCTCATCGCGCCAGGCTCCCTCCGGAATATACAGCTTAGTGGTGGATGTACTCCTTCCGTAGATCCGACCGTCTCGGCTCGATGAGCGGGTGCAGCTGGGAGAGGAAAGTAATGGCCCACATGAGGTAGCAGCTTGCGATGGAGAGAATGATTGAGGAGCGCCAGAGCCTGGTTCAAAATCGTGCCATGTCAGCTCCGTGGTTTGATGATCCGAGAGAAGGGGAAGCGAGAACCTACACCTGGTTCTCGCCCTTGGGTGAGAAGAACCATGCGGCTATTGACATGGCGACCACTATCACTAGGCCAATGATGACACTCCAGCTGCGGCAATCAGTGTTAACCAGCAGTCGTTGATATGCCCTGGAGAGATTACCCGTGATGGTTTGCATACATACCCGTTGGCCATTATCCGGATCTATGAAGATATATTCTAGACAACCGCGGCTATGTCCAGCAAAGAACCTGTTGTTGACGCAGGCGGGTCGTTGGCGGCAAAGAAGCAGTACAGGCGGAGTAACGTTTGTGTTGCGAGTTGGATAAACTGCGACGGAGGTTGGTGCGGAAGCACAAGGCGCAGGCAAGCTTGGGACCCCGGCTCGCCTAGCAGAACGCAAACAACGTTTAGTCACCAATTCGGTAAGTTACCGTATGTACAAAGTACCATCGAAGCATAAGTTACTGTACGGCAAGCTCGGACACTTTCCACTTTCGCACAGAGTTACGAATTATAGTTAACGTATATGATAAGCGAGCGGCGCGGACAAGCGAGCGGCGCACTGGTAAGAGCTGCATTGACATTTAGCTGTAGCACTAACAGGTCATTTCCGCCTCAACCCCGCTGTTAGTGCTACACCTAAAACGTCTATACAGCTCTTACCAGTGCGCCGCTCGCTTGTCCGCGCCGCTCGCTTATCATTATACGTTATCCGGAGCTTTGATAGGAGTTTGTCTAACTAGCAGTCTAACGCGGATTACAGGTCGGCCGTGGAATTCTCTCTAAGAAATAACCAGTCACTAATTACTGCGCCTTTGCCTTGCTCTTGTTCTCCTCTGGCTCATTCTCATACTTCAACCCGGCCTGGGCCCTGACGGTACCATAGATACTGGCGATGTCCCCCTTCTCCCCTTGGTGCTCCACCACCTGATCCAGATGGGCGTCCGCGACCTCCAGATTCCTCATCCGAACGCCGCAGGCCTTTGCCAGACTAAGTGCATGCCGGGCGTCCTTTTTGGCGAGGTAAACAGGGAAAAGCGGGTACGACATGCGATGGTACGCCCCGGACAAGATGCGAGTCGACTAAGCCGCAAACGGACCGGGGAACATGCTCCCGACAAGTTCGTGCAGGTATTGCGTCCCAAGCCCGGATTTTTCGGCCAGCACCAGGGCCTCGGACAGCTGCTCGACCATGTTCAGGATGAAGGTGTTGCCGACCAGCTTCAGCGTGAGCGCTTTCTCATAGGGCTCGTCGCTCATGTCGATTTCGCCTTTGGCCATGACACCCTTGAAGTACCGGCTGGCTTTCTGGACCGAGTCCTTGGGCCCCGCGAGCACTCCGACGAGCTGCCCAATCTCAGCCATGGCGGGTGCGCCGAATACCGGGGCGGCAACGAATTCGACGCCGCGGTCCCAGAACGCTTTGGCAACGCGGACGGTGGTGTCTGGGTGGATAGTCGAGCACTCAACTATGAGCTTGCCCGAGACATCTCCGGCCTTGAGGATCTCGTCTGCTACGGCTTCGACGATGTCGTCCTTGGCGAGGATCATGAATATGATGTCAGCTCTGGCGACGCCCGCAGCGATCGAGTCCACGATCTCGGTCTTTTCGGCGGGGAACTGCTTGCTGAAGTCGACTGACTTCTGCTTGGTGCGGTTGTAGACGAGAACAGGCTGGGCGACATCTGCTTTCTCGACGATATTTTTACACATCCCCTGGTAAGAGTTAGACCAACTTGTCCGCAGTTGGCGAAGATGTCCACCTACCCGGCCCATGTTTCCCAGGCCAATCCAGAAGAGTGTTGGAGCCATGGTCTATGGTTTTCTGAGCGCGGTTAACAAGCGAGGTATATTTCGTGCAGGATGTTCAATTGAGCAATGGTGATGGTGTATCGTTGCTGTAGGATGGTTTGATGGTTTCAGGGCTGTGGGTTCTGTGGTCTGTAAGGTAGAAATGTTATGCTTTGAATCGAACGTTGGGTCGTCTGGCCTTTCGATCGGCAATGAGCATGGGATGGCGGGGAAACACTTTCCCAAATTGGACCTTGCCGATAGAGTTGGAAGGAAAGACTTACAAAGGGCAGCCCTGATACACAGTCGCAAATTGAAGCATCTCCGCGACAATGAGGTAGGAGCCACCGGTTCACCACCAACTGGTCTGCAACTCGCCGATCCTTACTGAGAAGTGACGTGCACAAGCTCTAGTCCGGGACAATTCCGAATGCGGGGCACTCTGCGCCGTCTGTGGGGTTGAGTCTTGGCAGCAACTTCAATTTCCTCAGCTGCGTTCATTGTAATTGCCCAATCATGTGTTCGGCTTGGGACGATGCCGAGTGTCCCGTCGATGTCTGCTCGGTCCGTGTACTATTAGTACCACAAGCATGAGGTGTTTGTGAGTCTCGTCAATCACGACGTGCCAAGGACAACCACACAATGTGTTGCTCCACCCGCTTTATCTTGATGATCTGATAATTTTGCTTAGTGAACAAGGGTCGTGAGCCGGTGGATTCTTCGGCCTCTCATTTCCTGAGTCACATGGTCGCCTTCCTCACACCGCCAGCTAAGATAATGAGTACGACCTATATCTGAGAACTCACTTGCTGGCCGGGTCACCCGCCATTGGGACCACGGGAAATTTCTCATTGCTTTCAGAGCCCCCTTTTTGAACCATGTTCGCCAGGGGAAGCGGCGCTTGGAAAAAGGCAACCTCGGCAGCTCAGGTGAGTGATAGTGAGCCACATTGGATCTTAGCCCTGGATGACTTCTTACCGTAATGTCTTTGCCGAATCCGTGATTTGATTTGTCTGATTTGTTCGCTAGGCTTCCCTCCGCAGAGAGAAAGTCTGCCACTTTTCAACGGCTGACAACAATTCCCGGCCTGGAAGGGCAGCTGGCACTTTGTCCGAGAAGGGACCCCCTTCTGCGAGTGAGGCAAAGCAGAAGAGAGAGTCGGATAGGGTTAGGACGCCTCACCTCCCACACGCCATGTCCCGCTAACCCCTGGCAGCAATTCTTGATCTCTGTGCTCGAATCGTCGGCGACCAAACGTGACGCCAAGGCCTACCTCCAGACCTTTGGCTCTTCTCCAGACCGGGGGCCGAAGAAGACGCCGGCCTTCACTACCGTCGTACACGACGAGCTCCATGGTCAGGACGACGCTCCGCGGTTCGTCCAGGGCCCAGTGAGAGTGTCCGTGGCGGACACAAGCGAGGTGCCCCACATCGCTATCGTCAAGCTTAGGGAACCACAGACATGGGACGATGCTCTACTCGACGGTGTTGCCAAAACACTCACGCATCTGCGGGACCTAGGTCTGCGTAGCGTTATCGTTCTCGATTGCGACCTAGACGGAAGCGATGGCGTCCGCTGGCAGGAAGTTGTTTCCCAACAAACAGACCGCTTCATCAAGGCCATTGGCCGACATGGCTCACCAGGGGCGGAGCTGGTAAGCTTGGCTATTTGGAAGAAAAAGGGGTCGCCGCAACGACTCTCATCCGTCGGCTCAACGAATTTGTTTGTGGGGTTTGGGAACGGCGTCACTACGCCGCTCAGGTACGGCCATCTTGTGGTGGTTCCGCCTCGTGCATTATGTGAGGAGACGCTGGGATACAGTGCAGCGGATGCCAACGAGATCATATTTGCGTTGACTAGCTTCTTCTCGGGCTTGCAATTCGACAAGCAGACGGGTACAGAAGATAGTCCAGAAGTCCCCTCGGGGCGCCGTTCTCTACGGAAAGCTCTGGTTGACAGAGTCATCATCATAGACCCATTCGGTGGAATACCAGCGAGCAGTCACGGCGACGGCGCGCGCGTGTTTGTCAATCTCGAAGAAGAGTTCGACAAGCTCCGAGACGCGCTAGCCGCCCACGGGCAACATGACTTTCTGCCGAGCAGTGCAAGTTTACTAGGCTACCCCAAAGCCAGGCATGTCGAGAACCTAAAACTCGTCAAGAACACGCTGGGCATACTCCCTTCGACAGCATCGGCCGTCATAACCAGTCCGGCCGAGGCCGCTAACCTACGAGCCTCACCGATTCAGGTGAATGAGGCCAGTGTTGGGCGATTTGCGGGCGAAGTGAAAACTAGGCGGTGGCAAAACCCCCTCATCCACAACCTCATCACCGACAGGCCCATCTACTCGGCGTCCCTTCCCATCGGCAGAGTGAAGCCCACAGCCCGAAACATGGAACTCACTTCAGCCCGCATGCCAACCACAACCCTCGCAAAGAAGGGCCTGCCGGTCACGATCTTCCCGAACCCCCGGTCGGGCCCCTGGAAACCCCCACAACCTGGCAGCCCGCGGCTCAGACTCACCGATACCTGCATCGATCTGCCGCGGCTCGTCCACCTCATCAACGACTCGTTCAACCGCAGGCTCGACGTCGAGCACTACCTGCGGCGGGTGCAAGACAGCCTGGCGGGCATCATAATCGCGGGCGAGTACGAGGGCGGGGCGATCCTGACGTGGGAGCGGCCGTTTGGCATGGACGAAGAGACTGCGTACCGCGAGGGCAGGCTGGTGCCGTACCTGGACAAGTTTGCCGTGCTCAAGAAGAGCCAGGGCGCGGGCGGCGTGGCCGACATTGTGTTCAACGCCATGGTGCGCGACTGCTTCCCGTCGGGCGTGTGCTGGCGCAGCCGGAAAAACAATCCCGTGAACAAGTGGTACTTTGAGCGGTCGTGCGGGGCGAGGAAGCTGCCCGACAGTAACTGGGCCATGTTCTGGACGACACCGGAGGCGGCGACGGATGAGCAGCTCATGCGGGACTATGAGGATGTGTGTAGGAATGTGGTGCCGTCATGGGAGGATATGAAGCCGGCGGATTAGGCGGGATGGTTCAGTTACCCTGAAGAGGTTGTTGAGGATACAATCCGTATCCGTAAAGAGGGGCGTATTAAAACAGTGGTGATTTTTCGACTGGATCCTTTGAGGTTGCCACAGCTGTGTCGACCCGGTTGTTCTGCTTTGATGATCAAGGCACTGTGACCTGCTTGTACGGTAAGGAACCTGCATCCTCCTCCGGGATCTCTTCAGTTTGGGTTCTCATCAAGAGACAACTTTCTCGAGCTTGAGAAGATGCCTATTTGAGAGCGGTCGGCCCTGGCATTATGACGCGGCCAATCATTCTTTGGGTG
The DNA here is from genome assembly GCF_033297405.1 of Parathielavia appendiculata. NCBI lineage: Eukaryota > Fungi > Ascomycota > Sordariomycetes > Sordariales > Chaetomiaceae > Parathielavia > Parathielavia appendiculata. Next base: position 2,138,663 of record NW_026944222.1, read on the forward strand.
TTCAATTGGAACAGGCAGGGATTGGCGGGTTGTCCTGCGCCTTGGCGTCCCTGCGGCGGCCTGTTACCAAAGCTTCTCTTATCGACATCCGCCCTTTTCGCTGACATTCATCAAATATCGTCAATACGTTCATTGTGCAAGGGCCTCCGAGTTGATCATCATCGAACAAATTCAAGATGGACGCGTTCAAAGGTTTCCAGAAGAGTCTCACGTAAGAACTTTAGCGCTACAAACCAGTCGCGGAATAATAGCTTCAGGGACAACGGCTGACATGGAGGCGCCACAGCTCGCTGGGTGGGCAGATCACCCCTTTCGCCTCGCGTACCTTCCAGTACACCAAGGAACAATTGGGCCAGGCTGAGGACAAGGTTTGCGACGCTTGCCCTGCCGGCCGTGATGGAAACGATGGCTAATACCGACGGGCACAACAGACCCAGCTCCCTCCCGACTACATCGACCTTGAGAAGCGGGTTGATGCGCTGAAGGCGGTTCATCAGAAGATGCTGGCTGTGACGTGAGACCACCAGACCCTTCACCCGGAAGCCACCACAATTGAGGCTAACGGGGCGATTGAATAGTTCGCAGTATTCCCACGAGTCCTACGACTACCCGCCCAACATCAAGGAAACCTTCCAGGACCTGGGCCGCACCGTTAGCGAGAAGGTCAGCCTTCTGTCGAGCGCCACCACCCCGGCCGAGGCCCAGGCGGCTTTGACCGCGCCGCCGACCGCGAAGCCGCAGCCTAAGACGTTCCACCACGCCATGGCGCGCGCCGCGCTGGCGAGCAGTCAGACGCTGCACCAGCAGCACACGGGCGCGGGCGAGGACCCGCTGGCGACGGCGCTCGAGAGATACGCGTTGGCAATGGAGCGCGTGGGGGAGGCGCGCCTGGCCCAGGACGCCCAGGTGCAGAGCCGCTTCCTGGCGGGCTGGAACACGACGCTCAACACCAACATCCTGTTTGCGACGCGCGCCCGCAAGGCCGTCGAGAAGGCCCGACTCACGCTCGACGCCGTCAAGGCGCGCGTCAAGGGCACTACGTGGAAGCTGGGCGGCTCATCGCCGCGCGGGGAGGCGCACGACGAGCACGAGCTGAGCCCAGAGGCGCAGGAGGAGATTGAGAAGGCCGAGGACGAGTTCGTCACGCAGACTGAGGAGGCGGTTGGAGTCATGAAGAATGTGAGTTTTGTTTTGTCCTCTCTGACTGCTGTTTTCCGGCTAGCAAACATGATCTGACGAGGAGAATGGCTACAGGTTCTCGACACGCCCGAGCCGCTGCGCAACCTGGCGGAGCTGGTCGCCGCGCAAATGGAGTACCACAAGAAGGCGCACGAAATTCTGAGCGAGTTGGCGCCCATCATCGACGGGCTGCAGGTCGAACAGGAGGCAAGTCGTGCTTCGGCTTACTCGTTGCATTAAGAAGGGCGTGAGAGAAAGAAAGAGTCTGTGTTGCTGACGCGCCACTACCTACTTCAGGCGAGCTACCGCAAGAGTCGAGAGAGCGCTCCCTAAGCGGGAGAACGAGGATTTGGGGCTAACCTAGGATGTCATGGGCGCCCGTATGATTGGACTCGCCGGGTCTTGCCCTGACGGGTGCATGGTATATCTGTCTGGTTTGGTATTCTCAATGTGGTTATCTTCGCGTACTCTGGAACGCCTGCTGCTCGCTTTGTGGTTGTCTTGACTTGTATGGCTCAGGAGGATTTCGGTCCATAGACTACATTCAAACTGGAGACAGTTCTGAAATCAACTGGTCCGCACTCACTCCGTTGCCTTCGACAGAACTTTTGGTCGGTTTCGGCATTGCCGCTGGAGTGTCCGCAACCCTAAGCGGCACGATACCAACCGAGGATGTCTCGTTTGACTGAAGAGGAGTATGAGGTTTGCGACAAGTCCTCTGGCTGATGGTCCCCTAAATGGTTCCAACCTCATAAGGCTGATAAGTGGGGAGTGTGCCTATCTTCCGTTATCTATTCACGTAGGGCGTGTGGCTCAGTTGGTAGAGCGTTCGCTTAGCATACTCTCGGGTTTGCGAAAGGTCCTGGGTTCGATTCCCAGCCCGTCCAATTGCTTTTGCTACTCGTCACCATGCCCTCTTTCTTTTTACGTTCTTTTGGTGTGTTGTTCAAGCAAATGTCGAATACAAGCGAAGGAATTCATCACGGTACTAGCAGACCCGGAAGGCAGTGCCTTCCGGAGCATGGGCTTGCCCCACATCAGCCTTGCTGTGGTGGGTCTGCCAGTCATTGGTTGATTGTTTCGCCTACTGTACATAGTAATCCCTGTAATCTGAGGTCACAGCTGGCGGTTCCTCCACTAAGTTCCAGCCTGCTGCATCTGCAGTCCCCCAGCTGGCCCAACACCAGCGACAACAACAACGAATAGATCGGCGCTGGGACGCAGACTTCTTCAATATGGTAAGATATTCGATATCCAGTCGATATCTTTCGTATTTTTAGAAGGAAAATAACTTTTCTGTTTGATTCTTGACAGCTACCCCTCGGGCTCTTGAACGCGGCGCAAGGCCACCCCATGCTGGTTGAGCTCAAGAACGGCGAGACGCTCAACGGCCACCTGGTGCTGTGCGATACATGGATGAATCTGACGCTGCGCGAGGTTGTGCAGACTAGTCCGGTGAGTTCACTGTCGTTTTGCGCGTCCACTTGCTGCGACCGAATCGCCGCGGATGCGAACGCTCAATGAGGGTCAGGGCGGGCTGACTGAAGACTGGGATTGTAGGAGGGCGATAAATTCGTGCGGTTACCCGAAGTTTATGTGAAAGGGAATAATGTGGGTTCCATTCCGCTCCGTTGTCTGGGGTGGCCGAGGTCGCTGACAGACGGCGTAGATCAAGTACCTGCGGGTGCCGGACGAGATCATCGACATTGTCAAGGAACAACAGAGTCAACAAGGGGGCTACCGCGGCGGGCGTGGCGGGCAAGGGAGAGGCGATCACGGCGGTCGGGGTGGCGACAGGGGGCGCGGCGGGAGAGGTCGGGGAGGTGGAAGGGGTGGGAGGGGCAGAGGGTCATGAGCTGGATCTGGTGCTGAGGAACACTTGAGGATTAACCTGGCTAGAATGCTTGTGGAGGGAGGCATCGTTGGCACGTTTGGCTGACAACATGAGACCGGCCAGGAATGGAGCGATGACAGCTCAGAAACGGCGCCCATCCGGTATCCAGGCAGTTGATCATTCGGGTGCGTTATAAGGTTAAGGGGGTTGGTGGCTGCTGGCCGATGAACCTCCCCCTTGATGGCCCGGGATACATATGCGCTCTAGCACAGGCTGCGGGACTACATTGCATTCAATCCAGGGCAATGACGAAGCATATGAAGGCCATGGGCTACCCTGCCGGGACTCACGTGATACCCGGGAACTCCGAAGTACATTATTCACCGCCTTTTTTCCTGAGTGGCAGAACGCAGCTTGCCAGAAGCGCAAGACATGGGTTCTGGCGGGATCATGATGGCTCCATGGCATCCCGGCCAACACGCCTAAATCTGACTAGAACGCGCCGTCGACGGCGCTTCTTCGCTATTCGGAGTTCATTACCCATTCCTAGAATATCTGCTTAGAGGATGTGCATCTTGGCGCACCGAACGCGCCTTGCCCTCCCGATCACACCCGCTAGGACTGTTCTCGGTTCACAACCCCATGCCGGCAAGGTGCGCAATCGCTCGCGCCGTGTCGCGGGTGCTTGGTCTGTCGGTTGACAGAAGACTCCTATCCACAACAGTCGCAGATACCGGCCTAGCCTGTCGTCGCCGTGGAACCGGGTTAGCGCCGAAGCGCCAGCGCATCCGCCTCGCACACATCAACAAGCCCGCAATCGACCTGTCCCCGCCTGGGAGGCTATACTCAGAATGGGCGATACCACAACCGCAAAACCCGACAGCGGATGAACTGCCAAATCCCATCCAGCCACAACCTAACCTGAAACTGGATCCCGTCGAGGTTACAGTGAGTTTTGGACCGCACCGCGCGGTACCCGTAACGGACACAGAACTACCACAACGGCCAGCTTCCGACATTCCAATCGAACTGCTCAGCGGCTCAGCGCCAGTAGCAGTGAGTCAAGTTTCCGACCTCATACCCGCAAATGAAATTCGTCATTCAGACTCAGACTCAGCCTCTCCGACGTCCATCGAAATAGCGACACGTACCGCGGGGACGAAGGCCTTACTCCGCTCCCCGCTCGAGTTTCCGCCTCAAACGGTCGACGTCCCGACGAACGGTATATACGATGCATTGATTTATGCTCAGCACCTTTATGGCCAGGGCCGCAAGATACGCCGCCTCGTCAGGTACCTGGTAGAGGAACGTGGCGAGCGGCCCAATCTGGTGTTGTACTGGTCGCTGGTTTCGGCCAACCGCGAGACGACGACTGGCTCGGCCGCCGAGCTGGCGGCCATTCTCAAGGAAATGAGGTCGCTGGGCATTGAGCCGCCTTCCAACTTCTATAAAGCTGCGCTGCGGGTACGTTTCGCGGTCCAAAGGAACGCCGGTGGTGCTGAGGTCTCAACACTGCTAACATGGCCAACAGGTGCTTGCGGTCCATCCGGATTATCTCACAAGGAACACCATTATGCAGAAGATAAAGGCACAGGACTTGGACCTCATGGCTTCAGCCAGGCATAGCGTCTCCTTGGGTCTTTTGCGTGACGGCCAGAACGAGATGGCGTTGGATTACTGGGACCAGATGCGCCAGGACGGCATCGAAATACCCGAATGGCTGTCTGACATTTTTATCTGCGTGATGGTGTTACGCGGGTTTCTGGACGAAGCAGTCCAGCTGCTTTACCAAAGACTCGAGATGGTGGGGGGCGATGCCAGCAGGGTGCCTCGTGTCCTGTGGTCTTACCTCCTGGACGAATGCAGCAGGAACCTGCACTGCAACGGGACGAGCTTCATATGGGACAAGATGGTTCGCCAAGGAAGGCTCAACCCGCCAGACGGCGTCGCGGTCAACGTGCTCCACACCGCTGCTCGCCACGGCGACACGACCCTGGCGACGGCCGTCCTCGAGCTTCTCTCGGGACGCGGGGTCAAGCTAGGTCTCTTGCACTACGAGCCGCTAATCGAAACGTACGTGCAAGCTGGCGACTTGGAGAACGCATTCCGGGCGCTCCACATCATACGAGACGCGGGGATCCGTGTGGACTCACGCAACACGCGGCCCATCTTCCTGCTGCTGAAGCGGTCTCCCGAGCTCGTGGACAAGGCCGTCGGCTTCCTCCGCGGCATGGGCAAAGAAGGGTACCTCCCCGTGCGCGCCATCGATGTGCTGTTAGAGGCCGTCCTGCAGACGCGCGGCTTCGAACAGGCGCTTGACATGTACCGGCAGGTCTGCGACCTCTGCGAGTCCGGACCGGACAAGCGCACGTTTGGCCTCTTGCTCGATGCGTGCGGAAAGGCCGAGCACGCCGTGTTCCTCGTGTCGGAGATGGACCGCTTCTCAGTCCGGCCGTCGAGCGGAATCCTCGATAACCTGGTGCGCTGCTTCGCACACGACGGCAGCCTCGACGTGGCGCTGGTGTATTTGAGTGAGATGGACTCGGCCAGCGACCGCGCCCTGGAGGCGGTCGTACGCCGCTGTTGCCGGGACAGAGATCCCAGGGTGTGGGCGGTTATGGGGGAGGTTCGGAAGAGAGGACTCAAGCTTGGGGAAGATGTGAGAGAGATATTGAGCGAAATCCCAAGGGCCTGAGGTCGGCCAGGGCCTGTCTCGTCCAGGGTGTGTAACAATAATGACTGTATATATGTATTGTACACTATTGTACAATGTCCGCGAGCAGTCCGGGCGACATACGGAGTTTGTAATACAAAGATTCAAGCTCCTCGAAACGACGGCTGCTCAGAGATTGGCGAGACGGGATTGGGAATTTTGGGAAGCTGGTTGAATGCACTTACACGATTGATACCCTCAAGCTGTGACTGGATCAATGGTTTGTAATCCGGCGGCCTTGAGACCCCGACCCCGACTACCGACAGGCACCGAGACTGGTGCGTCATCGTCGACGCACCTTGGCTAGCTGCCAGTTGCCATTGGACAACCGGAAAGTGGTTATCAACCATGCAGGATGCGGTGTCAAGAGTCTCATCCTGTCGTTTATGAATTCGAGATGCAGCGCCCGTTGGGGGTCTTCTTTTCCAGAGTTCGAGGAAGCGCTGAGCTGGATGGAAACGGGAGTGAGCCGTTGAAGGGGAAACAGATCACCCATCCCTTGATCGTTGGAGCTGAAGGGATAGCGTTACCTACACCGTTCAGTGACCGTCGAGCTTCCATGTACAAAATACAATATCAGTGAGACAATGGTTCTGTGTTGCTTTTGAAGCTCTGAGCAAACAAAGCGACAGCTGTCGGGGCCACAGGAAATCAGTAACAGCTTGGAGTCGAAGCTCCGCCCTGGGAGAGCTGCGACACTCTCCACTGTGGGGTCACCCCACCCATTCCATCTTGCTCCAGGCAATCAATCCTCCATAGGTACATCCGTATTCGGACAAGTAATCCCACCGTCATGACCAGCTCCTATTCATCTTCCCTCCCCCATCCGTCGGTAAGCTGTCTTCGTTACACAGGGAATGGCTTCAGTGCCACTTCGACTCTTTTCCGGGTAGTAATCTGTCCCGTCGTCGAAACTAGACATCGGGCCTCGGTGCTTACAAACCAGTCGAGTCTGATTCCCAACTCATACAATACACATCAGTCATCCATATCACAGTATCGATCAGTAAAATCGGCCTTCACTTTCCCTGGGGTCATTTTCTCAGTCTACCACACCACGGTTGAGAAGGCAGTATACAGGACCACGGTTGTTTTGCACTGCGGCGTGGGACATGACATCGCGCAAGGGCCGGGACGAGTCTGATTCGTCCCCAGGCAGGACGCCAGCTGGGACAAGCGGCATGGCCGATATCCTTCCTAGCGATGCCGACACTGGCTTTGCCAACACTACCGAGGCCACTGGACTCCTCGAGAGCAACGTACATGCGCGCACTCGGGACAATGGCTGGGCGGGAGACGACGACTTCGCCGGTCTGCCGTGGTGGAAGCGGCCATCCGTACGTGTCAAAATCCATGGCTGGTGCTCAAGAGCGTGGCGCCACGCGGGATACCGGACACTGACGTCGGATGATGCAGGTCGGCTTCTTGCTAGCTCCTTATGCACTGTTTACCCTCGCATTTGGCGGCTCCATCGTTCCAAGATTGAATCTGTATGTGGAACATTTCGGTCAACTGCTCGAGCCGCACTTATACTGACCTTGCTAGTATTATTGACTTGGTTTGCAAGCACTATTTTGCCGACCGCTCGGCCACCGACCCGGGTCTCACCTTCACACCAGCTGTGGCAGGGGCCAACAATCGGCAATGCTTCATTCCCGAGGTGCAAAAATCGGTTGCCACCTTCACGCTGGTGCTCAATGTACTCACCGGAATACTGAGCTCCCTCACGGCGCCCAAGCTCGGCTCGCTCTCAGACCGCTACGGCCGCAAGCGGATAATTCTTGTCTGCGCCGTGGGCGGCATCCTCAACGAAATCATTACTATCCTTGCGGCCAAGTACCCCGAGACGGTGCCCTACCAATGGCTGCTCCTCGGTTCCTTCTTTGACGGGCTTACGGGTTCTTTCACGGCAGGCAGCGTCCTGAGCCATGCTTATACCAGCGACTGCACCCCGCCCTCGAAGCGCAGCGTCGCCATAGGCTACCTGCACTCGTGTCTTTTCACTGGCCTCGCTTTTGGCCCTCTGATCGCCGGCTACCTGGTCGAGTCGACCGGCTCACTGCTGTCCATCTTCTATATTCTGCTCGGCTGCCATGTCTTCTTCGTCATCTTCATGGCCCTCGTCATCCCCGAGTCGCTATCCCCGAAGAAGCAGCTCGTGGCCCGCGAGAAGCATGCTCGCCAGCAGGAAGCCCTCGGGTCCGCGCCCGACTGCGCTGGGCTCGCCGCGTCGAGGGTTCCCTTCGCAGGTCAGATCAACCACCTGGTGCACTCGGTCAGGACGGCAAACCCGCTCGCGCCGCTCGACATACTCTTCCCCACCGGTCCTGGCTCCGCGCAATTGAGGCGCAACTTCCTCCTCCTGGCCTTCATCGATATGGTGACGCTGGGCGCCGCCATGAGCGCGGGCACCGTCATCGTCATGTACGTCGAGTACATGTTCGAGTGGGGCAATCTCGAGAGCTCCCGCTTCGTGTCCTTGACATCCATGGTCCGCGTGGTGGCGCTGTCGTGCGTCCTACCTCTGATCAACTACTTCTTCCGCAAGCGGCCGGCAGCCAGGAGACGAAGGGAGGGCCTAACCCCAACAGGGGCCGAAAGGAACCGTGGCGCGGACGAGCTCGACATATGGATTTTACGGGTCGCGCTATTCTCGGACGTCGTCGGCATTGGGGGCTACGTCTTTGCGCGGTCCTCGGCCGTGTTTGTCGCGTGTGCCGTCGTTACGGCGTTTGGTGGGCTTGGTTCCGCCACCATCCAATCGGCCGTCAGCAAGCATGTTCCGCCCGAGCGCGTCGGCCAGATGCTGGGTGCCATTGGGCTGCTGCACTCGCTCGCCCGTATTATTGCGCCGATCGTCTTGAACCAGCTGTATGCTGCGACGGTCGAAACGTTTCCGCAGGCTTTCTTTGTGCTGCTGGCTGTGCTGTTTGCGGTGACGCTGGTTGCGTCGTTTTTCCTGAAGCCCCATGGTATGTCTCTGCTCGTATCGCGTGCTTTTGTACTATAGTTTGCTGACCAGTGGATAGTGTACATGAAAAGCGAAGAGGACGAGGCAGCTCCTCGCTCGAGCAGCAGCGAAGACCGGGTCAGGGGGGATGTCCTGCAGGATGAGGAGCTCTTGCCTGGACTGTGATTGTACAAGGTTGGCTGCCATCTTTTCGCGGTTTCATTTTTCGCAGTAAAGGATACGTGTAGAACGATGGCTGGAATGGGCGGTTGAATTCCGGGTACGTTTGAGTTGCCCCAGCGAGGTTATATCATGATGGGTACGGACAATCCCATTGTTTGAGTGAACAATCTTGCATTGTTCTTGCATTGTAGATTTCATTAGTACATCAAGCGTGATGGTATGTATACTTTTGATTCCCATCAACCAATTTGTTTTCAGCAGCTTCTAAGAGAAATAACAGACATGACATTGACGCAGTGGGTAAGGTCGCTCAAGGTTGGCTTGGCCGAGTTGTGGAATCTGGCTGGGGTCACTTCCAACTTTCCAACACGAGCAACCTGCTGAACCTCACACTACCCCACCTGAAACCTTATAAAAACGACAAACATCTAGAGCTGCCGTAAAATCGGGCTTGATCCCTACGGTACCCGAGGTAGCATGACCGCGACCATAAGACCCTGGACCAGAATAATCGGTGCATTCCAGCCTACAGCTTTCATCCGGCAATCGATAGTCCCTCGATCATCGGTGAGAATCATGGGAATGAACAGCAATACGTCCTCGTCGGCCACAACACCCCCGTCTCAACAAGACACCATTTACTTTGGCCCGTTCGAAGTAACAAAACAGGCAAGTTCATCCTCTAGACTTACTACAATCATCATGGCACTAATGTGGAAGCCAGGTCTTCCTCAAAACACCACACTCCTTCGCCCTCGTCAACCTCAAGCCGCTCCTGCCAGGCCACGTCCTCGTCTGCCCACTGCGCCCCCACCGCCGCCTGACCGACCTTTCAATGGCCGAGCTGACGGACCTTTTCACGGCCGTCCAGCGCGTCCAGCGCATGCTGGCCCGCCACTACTTTGACCTTCCATCTCCTTCTTCCCAGGTAAACACCCCTGATGGCGGTACCACCAGTACCTCAACGCCAACGCCTACAACGACGACGACAACCCAACAACAACAACAACAGCAGCAGCAACAGCAACAGCAGCAAGCCAGCGAAAAGCTAGTAGCAGACGCAGACGCAGGCCCAGTCGAACAAGGCGGTTCCTTCAACATCGCATTACAAGACGGGCCCGAGGCTGGGCAGACCGTCCCACACGTGCACGTGCACGTGATCCCGCGCATCCGCGGAGCGACGGCCAAGCCGGTCGAGACGCCGTCCGACGCCATCTACGACCAGATGGCGGCCGAGGAGGGCAACGTGGGCGGGGCGCTGTGGGATCGCGATTATCTTGGTGGTAGTAGTAATCATGATCATGATCGTAGGAGCCATGGGTCTCCAAGTCTCGGGCATGGACAGGGACAGGAGCAGGTTGGGTATGGTCGGGGTCAGGAGGATGGGGTTGGGGAAGGGGATTTGGGAATGCACACGAGGCCTGTGCCCGGGGGCAGTTTCCCCAGTATTGAGGACGCGAATCGGCTGCCAAGGAGGATGGAGGATATGGAGGCTGAGGCTGCCCTTTATCGCGAGGTGTTAGAGCGGATGGAGCGGGAGGCGTCGTGATGCTGAATTATCGTACAATGCGCGAATGCGTACGAGGTGGTAGAGCGGGGGGGTTCAGGAGTTAGGTTGAGGAGGTGCTATAACTACTGTTGGTGCTAGATATTACGATGCTGAGAAGATTGGTGTTGATAGCTGAGTGAGAGCGATGACTCGCCATTAGACAGACCCTGCAAGGTTTAAAATAGAAATTCGCTGTTAGTCTTCTGGTATCTATCTACATACGGTCAATCCTCGCCCTGATCCCAAAATTCGAGAAGTGGCCTTCCCAACCCTGTAGTCTGCCGCGCCTCCTATATGCATTCCCTACCATAACACCAAAAAGAAGTTCCAATCAACAGACATCCCTCGGCATCCCAATGACGTACCCAGCGTCAGGAGAAGCAAACGCCTAATCTAATCTAGGCCCGGTAAATGATCCAGGTTGCCCATCCCCAACGAGTCAAAGCTCGAGGAGTCCATGTCATTCATATTAACCCCGCGAAACATAAACATGGGCCCGTCATTCATCCCGCCGCCACTCGCGCTACTCCCTCCCGCGTTCGAGCTCTGACCGGCGCCCGCGCCAAGTCCCCACGTTTGGAAATTTTGCTGCCAGTTGACGCCATCTTTGATGTACCAATCCTGCCCGTCGATGGCGTAGAGATTGCTCGACGTCATCTGTCGGCCCGGCCCCGCGCGCGATGTTTGCGGACCACCCATGCTCACAGAACCAAAGGCTTGTTGTGTGTAGCCGGGCATGGCTCGCGTTCCTGGCGAGACGGCCCACGAGCTGATGGGCGAGAGGGACTCGTTCGCAGGCATCGAGGCGGTCGCGGCGGGATGCGTTATTTGCCGCCGCGGAGCCTGGCTCTGCATGCTTTGCAGCTTCGGCGGCACCCCGGATCCCGCCAGACCGCTCAGCATGTCGGAGGCCCCGGTCGTTGTCGGGAGGTCAATGGCCATCGGCTGAGCTGTCGAGTCACTGTACTGTTTCGGGGAGGTAAGGTGATCTTGTCCGTTGGTGACGGGTGGTGAGTTTGGGAGGGACTGCGGTGACTGCGCAGTTGAACCACCTGATCTGTGCGGTGAAGGGACGTCGGAAATGTTGAATGTCCCGTATTTCTCGTCGGTTCGTTGTAATACCACAGCCGCCTCTTCTGGCAACTCGACTTTCCACTTCCGTGCGAGCACACTCAGCGTGCTCAGCGCCCTGCGCGCGCATGGCCAGTCCTCGGCGATCTCCTCGAGGTGCTTCACGCCATGGATAATGTCTCGCTTGGCCGTCTTCTCCGGCAGGTGCAGAATGTGTATCGTGCAAGCCGTCTGCACCATGTACACGGCAATGTTGCAGATTTGCCGCAGGTCATACAGTTTCTTGTATAGTCGCATCAGCTTGGAGATAGCCCCAGCGTTGGCAGCGCACATCCGCCAAGGAGAGACATGCGCTGGTAACGGAGATGTTGCGGGCGTGTACTTGAGAAAAGCTTTGAATAGGTGGATGAACTGGAGGTGGAAGAACATGCTGCAGTTGGTCAGACCCACAATATCGTTAAACAACAGCAAACGGGAGGGAACACTCACTGCATCAGGATGACATGGGGGAGCTGGCCATCCTTTGGCTCAAACTCGTTTGGCAGCTCGTTTTTCCAATCCTCCAGACGGCGATGGAGCTCGCTAAGCTTCTTCACCTCGATGTTCTTGCCGCTTGACCGCCCGATGTGGTTGGGATGATAGAAGAAGAGGAGCAGGTCGCTACTAATCTCACACAGCTGGCTCAGGTGCAGGCCAACCGCCCGCGTCCGCGAGGGCTGCTTGTAGGACGTGTCAAACCCGCTGTCCGTGTAAGGCGACCAGGACTCTGCATCTTCGTCTGGGAACACGTCATATTTGGGGACGTTGTAGGTGTTTCTAGGAATCTGCGGCAGTCTGCCAAGGTAGTTGGACCAGCACTTGTCAAAGAGAAAGCAGCCCCAAAACGTGATTCTGCGCGCGTCGACCTCTTGCTCGTCGAGCGACCCCTTGTCCTTTGCGCCTAGATTGAGGTTGAGCCCGATGTCCTGTGCCATGCGGAAACTCATGCCGCTGTACACCCACCCGTTGGCCTCCCGCCCGCATCCGGCTTCGCGGACCGACATGAGGGCCAGCGCCTGAACCGTCGTGAGCCTGGGCTTCGCGTACTCGTCATTCTCGATAATCAGGCGCTTCGCCTCGGCAAAGAAATGGTCCCCCTTGGTCTTGCTGTCCCCAGGGACAGCAAAGGCACCCGTCACGCTCGTGAAGTGACATCCAAGGGCCAGCATGACGTTGACCAGCAGCGGGGAGCAGTACACGGTAGTTCTGGGTTCCCTTTGTGGCTTCCCTCTGAGGAAGTCCCTGTAGAAGAGCGACTTGGAGAGGGTGGCAAAGTAGGGGTAGTGCCAGTTGAAGTACATGTTGATCAGGTGGACGATCAGTTGTGTGTCCTTGGTGACCTCGGTCCAGCTAACAGTCGGCTCCTCGCTCGGAAGGGCAGTCTCGGATTCGGGCTCGTCGGGAACGGCTGCTTGATCGCCCAGGTATAGCAGGTGCGAAGTACCGCCGATGTAGCGGACGGAGCCGTTCTCGAGGCGGAGCTCGCCCATTTTGCGGGCAAGTTCCCTCTCGCCCTCGACGGGCTGGTTTGTGGTGTAGCTGGCCTCCATCTCCTCGTCATCCTCCTCCTCATCCTCTTCAACCGACTCGTTCTTGAGTATTGACTCTGCCACGGCGTCGAGGCTGTCACACGTGCGGATCTTTCTTACGATGGCTGGCACATCCTCCTCGGCCGCGTTCAAGATGGCCTCGATCAGGATCTGCAGCGTCGAGTTCCGGGCCTTCATGCTGTCTGTCTTTTCGCGATACACGCCTTTGCGGCGGTGGTCCGAGTTCGGGTCGTAGACGCACTCGGTGCCGTAGACGCTAGCACAGGCGGCACAACTTGGCAAGGCTCCGTCGCACTTTGATTTTCTCTTGCGGCAGGCGATGCAGGCGGTGCTGACGCATCGGCGCTTCTGGTTAGCGGGATCGGCGCCGCGCCGGGGCTTCTTCCTGGACGACGGCGCCGCTGGCCCGCCGTAGCCGTCCTGCCCGCCCGGGTGCAGCGATACCGGCGCCGTGTCGAGGCCAGCCATTGCTGCCGCGGAAGTGGACGCGACACGCGAGGCGGGTTCGGCGCAATGTGCGGGAATCCCGCGAAGCCGGGAATGGTGGAGAATTCGCGATGATGGTTGCGTTGTTTTTGGGTGATTTTATTCGGAGGGAAGCGGAGTGAAGAGAAGTTGACGTTCACCTCAGTCCACTCCGTGTGCAGCGTTTGAATGGGGGGACCGGGATTGGACAAATGGGCTTGTCAGGCCTATCTTTTTGGAGTGGTCCACCTGCAAGGGACTAGGACAGGGCAATAACGGAGGGTCTCAACTCCCAACTCCGACTCGGTTGAAGAGTGAAATTCGAAGCAAGAGCAGAGTATTACTGTAGTAAGTAATGGTCAGTCGGTCAGGGCAGAAGGCAACCTATCAAGGGAACTCGGTTATTCAGACGAGAAGGGCCGTGATTTTGGTTAATAATCTGGCCAGCCGCAGAGTAGCCTTGGGTCCATCCATGTCGGCGTCGAAAGGCATGGTTTGACGGATAAGCACGGGTGATATCGAGTCCCAGGTTTGCATCGGCCGGGCAGAGCCTTTGTACTCGGCCCTCTCGCTGGCCTTGGGACCTCGCTGACGGTCTGGAATCGACTCGGAAGCGAAAAAGCGGGGTGGCCTGCGGCTTTCTCAAAACTTTCCATGGATGGTGAAACCAGGGAGCAGCAGGCAATGTCTGCCCTTCAGCTCCCGGGAGGAAGAGGGCAACATGGGGTGGCGACCTCCACGAACGGGTCGATCTGCACGTTTGCGCGCTGGAACCTGCGGGTGCCGGGATGAGAGGTTGCAAGAAAAGCAGAATCCAACTGGCTGGCAAATGTGCAGAGATAAGAGACGCCCCGGGGAGACGTCGAGATAAGGCAATGCTGGAGTTGTCGCTCACGACTCGCGTATGCACAAGGTAGAGATGGGCCCGCAAGCGCTGAGCCGGTACCGATCAAGCTTGATTGCACTGGGCCTATCGACAGAAGCACAAACTGCCTCAACAAGTCGCTTTGGGATAGACTGCCCTCCCGAGTGCACAACGAAGGGTGATTGATGGTGGATTCCAGGTTGCCGTTCATCAACCAAGGCTAAACCCCGCGGTTGGATCTGGATCGAAGTTCAGCCCCTGATAAGGCGCGTCACCAACCATCCGTCTGGATTGTGTGCCAAGAAGAGCGAGGGCTTTTGCAGCGTGGGGGTTCAGACACTATGTAATCATCGAGCTGCCTTTGGTGGATACTTCCGACCAGCATCCAATTACTCGATATTTGAATACACAGCTACGGATAGAGCGTTGGCATCGTCAATGTCCCAGTTCTTCCTCCTCGCTATCTCCCAACACCCATCATCGTCATCATCCTGAAGGTCGCTGCTCAGCAGTCCCCTTGCGCAACTAGAGACATCTTGGCTCAGTCACAGCAGATTGGGTGAGGGGGAAACACCCGGCAACTAGCTGAATCTCGTGGATCGACGGGGTTTTGGGCCAAACTACTACTGAAGGTCGCGGTGAGGAGGGCTGTTCCCAAGTCATTTGCCAATGACCGGGTGCGTCTGCCGCGCATTGTGCTCCATTTCAAATGTGTGTTTGTCTTGTGCTCCGGCTAAATGATTCGAAGTCCCTTCAAACCTCGACATCTTCCATCTTCGCGACTTGCCGAGCGGCGACACCACCTCGGTCGAACATGCCAAAAGCTTCCTCTACCAATAGCTCCCTCTCCAGCAGTGCTTGCGACACCCGCTGCAAAAGCAACTGGAAGTCAATGCACATTTCCTGCCGCAGCTGCCGCCATGTCTTGATAGCAGCCGGGAATAACGGCGATACGGCCCTGCTCTGTCCAGAGCAACCACCCTGCCTGAGCAGTTTGGAGTCGTCGAGCATCAGCAGAGGCATTAGAGCCATTTCCGCCACTCACCACTCGCAGTACATTTATTTCCTTCTGTGAGCTTGAAATGCTAGGAGGCCCTCTATTACACCAAGCCATCGCCCTGGCCAGCCTTACACGACCACAACCGCACCAGTCCACGGTCACATATAGTTTGCTCGGGCCTGCAGCAACTGCCGTCCCTCCAGCTGCGGTGAGAGACTTCAGGCTTCAATTTTTTTTCGCCCTCGCGATCTGCAACCACCTCATCATTGCTGTTTTGCGATGAATGCCAAAGAACGGAATGCTACCTTCGTCGGAATCGTCGACGCTCCCGGTCGATCCGGCCCGCCATGCTACCATAATCAGTTTCACTACTACGGCAACGGCCACGGTTACGTCTACTCTTACTAATTATTAGGTTGTGAAACACTGAGCTTGGGACGATCGTATCCCAACCGCCAACAACAAGGCCAGGGCAAACTAGGAGGATGGCAATTCCACCTTCCTAATGGAACTCCTAGCACACGATCTTCCTTACACAGCACTGTCCCGCTGGACAAGCCAGATACAACACAGGCTCGGGATAGCAGTAAAGAGGCCATTCGGCAATGTCGCGGAATCGGCGCCCGAAAGCTAGGGCACTTGTTTATACCAGCGCGTGCTCGCCGTTAGCAATCATCCAGCGCGGTTCTATGTACTGTGCCATTTATACGCATTCGAGTATCCCTCAGGTAGCAAGACGGTCAAGTCAAGCATTCGCCAAGGTCATGCAGTACCCGAATTAATAAATGCCGTGCAGCATGAGAGCAATCTTGGCGTATACGAGAACAATATCCTCAATGGGGTTCAACGTTCCGCCCAACGAATCATCACTTGGTTGACGCAACCGCTGGTCTCTCAGCCGAGCCGAAGGCCACGCGCGACGGGATAACGTAGTGTGCGGCTCGCTTGGCTTCACCAGCACATGTGACGAGAACTTTGTTGACGAAGTCAACCATACCCATAGTCAGGCGCTTGTTCTTTTAGACACACCCCAAACGCGATTCACTTCCAGTGACACCGTATGTACCCGCTGCAGCATAACGCACATTTTCAAGCCGTCGCAACCGATCATACCTGCTGGCTGGCAAAGAACTTCTTGGACTCCAAACACCGGTCGCTCTTGCAACCCGGACACCTCAGGCCCATCTGCGACGAGCAAGCGATTCTGCTGTCCAGGTGCAATTTGGCCAAGTTGGCAAGGGCCTCGATGAATACTGGGCTGCCGTTCAAGCTCTCGACGCGCTTGACAGTGTCGGCATGCCCTGATTCGCCAATGACCTCCTCGTCGAGCTCGTACAGCGTCTCGATGTGGTCGGACGTAAATGCGATCGGGATGAGTAGTAGGTCCTTCTGGCCCTGGGCGATGTAATTCTCCACCGTACTGGAGGTCTGGGGCCCAAGCCATGGCTGGGGACCGACTTGTGACTGCCAGCATAGCCGCCAGGGGTTGACAAAGTTCAACCGCTTCATGACGGCGTGGACCGTGGCGGCTACCTCGGCGGGGTACGGATCGCCTGTGAAGACTATTAGCCATGTAACCTAAATCCTGCAACGGACGACAGAACTTTACCCCTATTTACCACTGTCATGGGCAGACTGTGCGCTGAAAAAAGCAATACAACCTTGTCCCGCCTCTCCTCGGGATACTCCAGCAATTTGGTCTCTATATTCTGCGCAAAGGCTTCGACCAGGCCGGGATGCGCCGGCCACCGGTCAATGACGCTCCACTTGATGGTCCCGTCGGTCCCGTCGTCCAGCGCGCCGGCCTTGCCCTCGAGCCGCTGGCGCCACTTCCACAGCTCGTTCAGGCTGCTGCCCGTCGTCGAGCAGGAGTACTGAGGGTATTGGGTAAAGGCGACGGCGCGCCCGCCGCGGCCGTTGCCGAACCCGTCGGTCAGCAACTGCCGGTACGTGTCCTCGGTGAGCGGGTTCGCGTAGCGGAAGGCAACGTAGGGCTTGTGCGGCGCCGTCTCGGGCGACAATTTGTCGAGCATCTTGCACATCTCGGCGCACTGGTACTCGGACCACTTGCGGATGGGCGAGCCGCCGCCAATGGCGGCGTACTGTTTCTGAATCTTGGGCGTGCGCCGCTTTGAGATGAGTGGGCCGAGGTAACCCTGCAGGCGGCCCAGGGGAATAAGATCGCCGTCGGCCTGAGATATTGGAGTTAGGACGGCGTCTCGCAGATGTGCAGGTGGCATTGGGAAACTGACAAATAGTCGGCTTAAGAAGTCGCCCACTTCATCGACTGTTGAAGGACCACCCATGTTGAGGAAGACCATGGCGGTCGGCCCCCGAGAAGAATCCTGTGTAATCGGATGAACCGGAGTCGCGAGCCATCGTGCTTGTTGCACCGGGAGCTTTGCAATCCCAAGCGACCGGAGAGGCCGTATCACAGCGCGGAAGGCCATATTGGAGACCGTCAACTGAAAATCCGAGCCTACTGTGTCGTTTTCGCACTCGTGAAAAGGAAACCCCAGGGTTGAAAGCAGGAACTCGTCAGTCCTGCAGATCAACAATCAACCACCTCTAAAAGCACCCGGGCAATTAATTCCTCAAATTTGTCTTCGGCGAACCGCTGGTCTTCTGAAATCGTGGCGAGTTCGGAGAAGGCCAGATCTGCTCCATCATTTTATTTGTCCCGAATGTCCGGCGGCAACGGGACGCAAGGAACCGAACCGTCACTCGGCCCCTTGGCATCGAGCCATGACGTACAGACCGCGTGCAATCAATCAGAACTCGGCAATTTGATCATCAGGTCCCACTTCCATCACATGTTCTGGCGTTTAGGCAGGCGCGTCAGCCTTGAACACCTGTCGCGTCACAACGTCGGGTTCATCACTGCCTTTGTCTTTTGCACGAAGTTTCAGGAACTGGTCTTGCGTGCAACTTCTCAACAATAAGTTGAAGACTTGAATTTTCGATATTTTGACAATGGCGTGGGGAGGTGATGAGGACAGACGTCCGGAGGACGAGGGTGAGGAAGAGCTGGATGAAGCTGTTCGCTGTCACCCTCATCTCTTCCCGACATAGGATCTTTCCTGACCTCCAATAGGATTACAAAACGCAGAAAGACGCCGTCTTGTTTGCAATCGATGTCAGCGAATCGATGCTCGAGCAGCCTTCCACCACACACAGCAAAAAGGCAGACAAGGACTCGCCCATTGCAGCAGCGCTGAAATGCGCCTACCAGTTCATGCAGCAGCGCATCATTGCGCAGCCAAAGGATATGATGGGCATACTTCTCTTTGGCACAGAGAAGTCAAAGTTCCGCGACGAGACTGGCGGGCGGAGCGGAACTGGATATCCCCACTGCTACCTCTTCACCGACCTGGACGTTCCTGCTGCCGAGGATGTGAAGACCCTGAAGTCGTTGGTTGAGGAAGGAGAAGATCCGGATGAGGTGCTTGTGCCGGCGAAAGAGCCCGCCTCTATGGCCAATATGCTCTTCTGCGCTAATCAAATCTTCACCACCAATGCGGCAAACTTTGGCTCCAGGCGTCTGTTCATCATCACAGACAATGACAACCCACACGGCAACGACAAGACGGCGAAGTCATCGGCGGCAGTTCGCGCCAAGGATCTTTACGACCTCGGCGTGGTCATTGAGCTCTTCCCCATCAGCCAGGGGGGGAAGAAGTTTGATGTGTCGAAATTCTACGATGTATGACGACCCCTGGCTGACGTGTTACTTGCATACTAAGGCTCGACAGGACATCATCTATCGCGATCCGGCAGCCGAGGCTGGCTCCCCGGACGAGCTCAAAACGTCAAAAGCAGGCGATGGCCTCACACTTTTAAACTCCCTGATATCTAACATCAACTCAAAGCAGACGCCGAAACGCGCGTATTTCTCCAACCTACACTTTGAACTGGCACCTAACCTCACAATATCGATCAAAGGCTACATGCCTCTTCATCGGCAACAGCCTGCGCGTACGTGTTACGTTTGGCTTGGAGGAGAGCAACCCCAGCTCGCCCAGTCCGAGACCATCAAGGTGGACTCGGAAACGAGGACAGTCGACAAGTCCGAGGTGAAGAAGGCGTATAAGTTCGGCGGCGAGTACATCCACTTCAAGCCTGAGGAAGCGGCGTCGCTCAAGAACCTTGGGAGCAAAGGGCTTCGCTTGATTGGGTTCAAGCCGCGTTCCATGCTGCCATCGTGGGCCTCGGTAAAGAAGTCCATCTTCATATTTCCCAGCGAGGAGCACTATGTGGGGTCCACCCGCGTGTTCTCTGCTCTGTGGCAGAAGCTGCTCGCCTCTGACAGGGTCGGCATCGCGTGGTTCATTGCCCGCGAGAACGCGAATCCCATCATGGTGGCCATGATCCCGTCCAGAACGCCGGACGAAGAAATGTCGGAGACGCCGTATCTCCCAGCCGGGCTCTGGCTGTACCCTCTGCCGTTCGCGGACGACTTGAGAGACGTGGAACTATCGGCACCACCCCGTTCTGCCGACGAACTGACGGACAAAATGCGTGAGATTGTGCAGAATCTCCAGCTGCCAAGAGCCATGTACAACCCGCTCAAGTACCCCAACCCGTCTCTACAATGGCACTACAAGGTTTTGCAGGCCATGGCGCTCGACGAGGACGTCCCCGAGGCCCTGGACGACGCAACGATTCCCAAGTACAAGCAGATCGACAAGCGAGTCGGCGGGTACCTTAGCGAGTGGAAGGAGGCGCTCGCCGAAAAGGCCAGATCCCTCATGAAGAGCAGGGCCATGAAGCGGGAGGCAGAGGATGATGACGAGGAGGACGGGGGACGGCCGGCGGCGAAGCGTGCTAAGCCCGTCGCGAAGGCCGCAGGCGGTCCGATGAGCAACGCCCAGCTCAAGACTGCGTTTGAGAAGGACACGCTCAAGAAGATGACGGTTGCTCAGCTCAAGGACGTGCTGACTAGCAAGGGCGTCAGTGCGGTGGGTAAGAAGGCCGAGTTGATTGAAAAGGTGGAGCAGTGGATTGAGGAGAACGTGTAATGGGGAGGTGCTTTTGGGATGTGGGTTTCGTTCGGAGGGCCTCGGGGGCAATGGAGTTCTAGGCGTGTTCTATCCTGGGCCACTTTAGCAGGACGAAATGTACCAATGTACTCTGTACAATTCCGTCGTGATGTGTCTGGACAATGAGGGCATCATAGTCGCAAGCTTTGCGCTTGGTCTACCACATACGACCATCCCTACTAGAAAACTGGGGATCGTGTTGGAAAGCCAACAGCCACGAATTTACCGTACCGAAATGATTGGGTACCGAAATAATTGGGCACAAGAAGATGTGTAACCACTCAATTGATGATCATGCTGCTGTCTCCCTTGTTCCAAAAGTTACCCCGTCTCCTCCTGTTCCTGAGAATCGTAGTGCTAAGCTATTAGTCACCACCGAACTGCCCTCCATAATTACCTGCCAAATCTAACATACCCTCTTAGCCGAGCCAGCGCGATATCTGCGCTAGGGGCCTTGGAATAACCACTACGAATGCCCTCCACTGTTTATATCCCTCTTATGCCTCTGCTTCCAGTTTCTCCTTTTCTTCTATTTCCCTATACTCTGCGAGCCTCTTGCTTATATTAACCAAGCCTATCTGCTCCCTGAAACTGACAAACTACTCCTGAGCAAGTGCCTTCGTTAGGCCATCTGCCATTATCTCTACGCTCTTTATGTATGTGATGTTTATTCTGCTATTCGTATACCCCTAGCGCAACCAGTAGCTATGGATATCTATATATCTGAGGCTGGTTTTAAGCTTCGCGATCTCCTCCGTGACTAGCCGGATAGTCTATATATTGTCGACTTCGATAACTAGGCACTGCGAGTCCAGCGATACCCTAACTCCTTCAATAGGCGAGAAATGAAGAGTCTGTAAGGTGACACACATAGGCTCACCAAGGAAGATGCACCGAATCCGCAGCGAGAAACAGGCAAGACGACTGTATTGTGCGTGCATCACTTGACTAACTAACTGATCCTTGAGAGAGGGAAGTTCCAAGTTCCAATCTGAGCCTCCCGCTCTCCAGATATCCTCCCTCTGTTGCGAGTCATGTCGCTTCGCCATGAAATCCACAGTGTCTCGCCCACCAATTGCCCAAGTGTAGGGCTCATAGGGGGGGCCGTGACAATTAACTGTTTTAGGCCGCTAAAACAGGCGTATAGTCGGCAAATCGAGGACTTAATGCGTATGCATATCAACTACGTAAGCAATCTCGAGTTCCTCTATACCTTCTGCGGGCCTATTTTACCTCTATACCAAAGAGGAATATTCAGGACAGCTTTGTAGAGGCTAGTCTTATACTATACGACCTAGAAAGAGTACTTTCCAAGCTAGATGTCAAGCTTCGTACACTAACACCCCCGAATTCACAGCCTAGCACTGCACAACCCTAGGTCTTCCAGATACTATACAACTCCCACAAGCCGGGTTGCAGTCATGTCACGGATTGTGACGGGCACCACCCAAGGTCTGGTCAGCTCGCACATACAAGATCGATATTGCTACAACGAGAGCAAGAGCTAAATGACAGGAATGGGCGTGCAACCAGACCTTAAGTACTTGTCACGGGATTCCCCGTTCCTGTTCTCAAGGTTATGTCATATGCTTGCGGTTATGCATACGTCATGGGGTCTGATCATACGTCTATGGTCATGCTTACGCATAGGCCTCTGCTCCAGTACTTAAGGTCTGGTGGCACGCCCATTCCTGTCATCTAGCTCTTGCTCTCGTTGTAGCAATATCGATCTTGTATGTGCGAGCTGACCAGACCTTGGGTGGTGCCCGTCACAGTACTGGAGCAGACGCCTATGCGTAAGCATGACCATAGACGTATGATCAGACCCCATGACGTATGCATAACCGCAAGCATAAGACATAACCATGACAACAGGAACGGGGAATCCCGTGACACGGATATGGCCGCATGCAGACCCGGAGGGGCGCGAAGGGAGCGTCCTGAGCTAATCATCTAGGACATGGTATAGCCAATTACGAAGGGAGCGCGAAGTCCTGTCTTCGCTCCACCTGGAAGCGATGGGAGCGTTGAGCGCTCCCAGTGCTCCCCAAAGACAATGGGAGAAGGAGGTGTATATAGTCTACGATCTTTAGGCCTACGGGTATCGATAGCTTCCTCAGTAAGCAATACAAGCAGTTAGCTACACCTACTATTGAGACATTTGCTTGTGCACTTGTTGTGAACCTTTTGGCTTCACCGAACCGAACCTCGTTAATAAGTTATAACCTTCAGGAGTCCCTTTCAGAAGTTGAGGCTTCGAGATTCGTCACAACTCAATGCTCATCAAGACTCGTATTACCAATCATTAAAATAGTTGCTCAACTTCGATATTGGCTGCTGTAGACTAAGTTACTAAGGGTACAATGGATATGATGCACTAGGTGGCTCTCCTTCATGCAGAGAACGCTTCGCTCTATAAGGTCAATGAAGCCTTAAGCAAGCGCCAGAGACCAAAAAAAATACGTGTACAGTCAAGAGGATCACTTACTAGTGTTGGAAGACCAACAGCCCCGATTCCACGATAATATGCTTTATGGGAGCCTTTTAAACAGTGAACTTTTCGAGTGCTTAGGACTAGCCCAGAATTATCAATTGAGTTCTTTCTTCCTCAAGTTACCTGGGTATCTCCTAGACCTTATGTAACAGCCGTGTATTACCTCTGACCAGGGTACGACACCGGCAACCCAGTTGCCGAGTTTCAAGTGCCATTACTTCCAATAACTAGATAGGAGGCATAAGAGGCAGTAAGCCAAGGCGCTATAGGTAAAGAGGCAATGTAAGAAATATAGCCGGATAGAAGTAGTGCAAGAGGGGTCATACGAAGGTTCACTGCTATAATATATGCTGCAAGTCTTGCTATAATGCCCGCACCTGCTAGAAGAGTGCAGAATTATCTGATTCAACTGCTTCTGATATAATTATAATTAGTTCCTAGTAGTATTATATTATAATTGAAGATAGTGTTCGCAGAGTAGTAGAAAAGTGTCACGGCGATTGCGCCGTGCCTGCTAGGACCCACGGGTGGAACCCGGCATGTGGAAA